>NC_090737.1:34501419-34706219 GCF_036898095.1 Palaemon carinicauda | reverse complement strand
GTAAAGAGACTGGACATTCTCAAGATAAAAGACGCGAACACTGATTTGCTTTTCCAATAGGTTGCGTCGAATATAATTTGCAGAGATCTATTTTGTTCAAAGGCCACGGAAGTTGTGACAGCTCTAACTTCGTGTGTCCTTACCTTCAGCCAAGCTTGGTCTTCCTCATTCAGAAGGGAATGAGCTTCTCGTATTAACAGTCTGATAAAATAGGATAAAGAATTCTCTGACAAAGGCAAAGATGGATTCTTAACTGAACACCATAAAGCTTCAGACGGGCCTCGTAAAGGTTTTTAAAATAGAACTTAAGAGCTCTTACAGGACATAATACTCTTCTAGTTCATTTCCAACCATACGATAAGTTTGGAATATCGAACGATATTGGTCAAGGCCGAGAAGGCAGCTCGTGTTTGGCTAGAAAACCAAGTTGTAGAACATGTAGCCGTTTCGGATGAGAATCCGATGTTCTTGCTGAAGGCATGAATCTCACTGACTCTTTTAGCTGTGGTTAAGCATATCAGGAAAAGAGTCTTAAAGGTGAGATCTTTCAGGGAGGCTGATTGAAGTGGTTCGAACCTGTCTGACATAAGGAATCTTAGAACCACGTCTAAATTCCAACCAGGTGTAACCAAACGACGCTCCTTCGTGGTCTCAAAAGACTTAAGGAGGTCCTGTAGATCTTTATTGTTGGAAAGATCTAAGCCTCTGTGACGGAAGACTGATGCCAACATGCTTCTGTAACCCTTGATAGTGGGAGCTGAAAGAGATCGTTCTTTCCTCAGATATAAGAGGAAGTCAGCTATTTGAGTTACAGAGGTACTGGTCGAGGATACGGATACTGACTTGCACCAGTTTCGGAAGATTTCCCACTTCGATTGGTAGACTCTAAGGGTGGATGTTCTCCTTGCTCTAGCAATCGCTCTGGTTGCCTCCTTCGAAAAATCTCTAG
Organism: Palaemon carinicauda; assembly: GCF_036898095.1. Classification (NCBI taxonomy): domain Eukaryota; kingdom Metazoa; phylum Arthropoda; class Malacostraca; order Decapoda; family Palaemonidae; genus Palaemon; species Palaemon carinicauda. The sequence continues at coordinate 34,705,270 of NC_090737.1, read as the reverse complement.
TTCTCGAGAGTCTTTCGATATTCAGAAGGCAGTCAGACGAAGAGCGTGGAGGCCTTGGAGTACCTTCTTACGCGTGGCTGACGTAGCAGGTCTACCCTTAGGGGAAGTGTTCTGGGAACGTCTACTAGCCATCGAAGTACCTCGGTGAGTTATTCTCTCGCGGGCCAGAGAGAAGCAACTAGCGTCAACTTTGTCCCCTCGTGAGAGGCGAACTTCTGCAGTACCTTGTTGACAATCTAGAACGGAGGGAATGCATATAGATCTAGATGTGACCAATCTAGTAGAAAGGCATCTATATGAACTACTGCTGGGTCCGGGATAGGTGAGCAAAGTATTGGGAGCCTCTAGGTCATCGAGGTTGCGAAGAGATCTATGGTTGGCTGGCCCCAGGTGGCCCAAAGTCTCTTGCATACATCCTTGTGGAGGGTCCAATATGTTGGAATTATTTGTCCCTTCCTACTGAGACAATCTGCTATGACATTCAAGTTGCCTTGGATGAACCTCGTTACTAGTGAAAAGTCTAGACCTGTTGAACAGGAGAGGAGGTCTCTTGCGAACTCGTACCATGTCAGAGAGTAGGTCCCTCCTTCTTTGGAGATGTACGTCAAAGCAGGGTGTTGACCGTGTTCACCTCCACCACTTTGCCTTGAAGGAGAGACCTGAAGCTTTTCCAGGTCAGACGTACTGCCAGAAGCTTCTTGCAGTTGAAATGCATTGTCCTTTGACTCGAGTTCCATAATCCCGAGCATTCCCTACCGCCTAATGTCGCACCCCAGCCTACGTCCGATGCGTCCGAGAAGAGAACGTGGTTGGGAGTCTGAACAGTCAGGGGAAGACCCTTTCAAAGGTTGATAAAGTCCTTTCACCAAGTCAGACCAGACTTTATCTTACCGGAAACCGGGATCGAGACCGCTTCTAGCGTCTAGTCCTTTTCCAGTGAAAGCTAGATGATACAGAAGAGGACGGAGGTGTAGTCTTCCAAGTGACACAAATAGAACCACGGATGACAGTGTCCTAACCAGACTCATCCACAGCCTGACAGGGCAGTGTTCCTTCTTCAGCATCTTCTGGATGGATAGCAGGGCTGGGGGTTGATCGTCTTGTTCAGCAATGTCCTCATCAGAGGGTTCCTCATTCGAAACTGATGAGGAAACGGCAACGGAGTGGGCAACGTCTGACTCGCTGAATCCGGTCGCACTGGTGGATGCGTGACGGAGCCGGACACAAGATCATGGTACTGCTGCACAGTCTGTGAACTGTCAACCATGGGGACGCGAGGAAGTACAGCGTCAACCCGAAACTGTGAAGACTGTCTGGGTTGTGCAGTCAACCCCCTACAGGGTTGCTGAGGTTGCCGCACTGCGTCACAACAAGTCATCTCTGCTGGTTGTTGAACGTCTTCCTAGTGACACACTGAACGTCCACAACCACCTCCGAGAGTCGCTTAACGTCAACGTGCGACTGGCAACCCACACTGGGTCGCACCGGTGGAGGAACCATCTCAACTGGCGGACGTGAGTAGGATACCTCAGCGTCAACAGGGCGTACAACCAACCGGTAGGAAGGTTGTTGGCTAGAAGGTTCTTCTCCGTAAAAAATCCTCTAACAAGGACACAAGCTTGGACTGCATGTCTTGCAACAAAGCCCATTAGGGTCTATGGGAGCAGGTGTGGCAACAGACGGGGTTAGCGACTGAAGCGGAACCATTTACCATCCCTGGAAGCCTTGTTATGCTTTAATTAAAGTCCATAGGAGGCTAAGCAGCTTAAGGCTCCTCTCCAAATGACAGAGTCCTCAAAGGAATATCAGAAGGAGGGAGAACAGCACTTTCTCATCTATAGGAACCATGTCCGAGAAAAGCTAGGTTATCTCAGTGAGGGTCTCACTGGTCCAAAAGCAGCAGACCAGAAGGCAACGTTATGTAACTGCTTGAGAGTCTGTGAACTGTCAAAAACTGAACTGTCAACCACAACAGGTGCGTGAGTACATACAGCACTGGTGCATTAGTAGCAGACCAGAAGGCAATGTCATGTAACTGCTTGACAGTCTGTGAGCTGGCAACAACCAAAGCTGTGTGGGGAAGCCTCAACTCCTGACTGACTAGTCTGCTGCGGGTGAGTGGCGGTAACCACAGTGGGTTGCGGAGGCTGACACACCGTGTCAAAACACGGCAGCTTGTGGTAGCTCACACACGGCAACGGAGTGCTCCGTGTGTCTGTGGGAGTCATCATACGTCTGGCAGGGCCGACTGCGCATGGGTGGAGGAGCTCTCACAACAAGAGTGTGGGAGCAGGCAGCCATGCTGGGCGCACAACCGTGGCAGGTTGTAGGCAAACGGGTGCATCGTCAACCTTCTCCGCAGTCGGAGTGTGGGAGCAGGCAACAACTAAAGCGGAGTGGTGGTGCGTGGTGGGGACTGCCGTGGGTTGCGGAAACTAACGCATCGCGTCAAAACACGGCAGCTTGACTCCACCTTCCCACTGCTGATGCGGTAGCTCACGCATGTTAACGGAGGGAGCCGCACGTCGGCTAACGTTAACATGCGTCTGGCAGGGTCGATAGCGCATCGGAGGTGGAGCTCTCCGCAGCCGGAGTGTGGGAGCAGGCAGCCTCAGCGTGAGCTGGGCGCACAACAGTGGCAGGTTGTAGGCTAACGAGAGCAGAGTCAACCTTCTCCGCACGAAACTCCTGCATAACCGCAGCTAACTGAGTCTGCATAGACTGCAGTAAAGACCACTTAGGGTCTACAAAAAACGGCAACAGACGGAGCTACTGTCCGTCGTGACTGAGGGTCTAAAACAGCTGGTGCGGCAACAGACGGAGTTACTGCCTGTTGCGGTACCACCTTGCCTCTCTTGGGAGGTGTGCAGTCGTCGGATGACTGCAGCGAGTCCGAACTGACCCAGTGGCTACACCTAGGCCGTTGGACTTGCGCGGAAGGGACCGACTTGCACTTAAAAGCTGCAAGATTTGGTCCATGGTTTCTTACGAGAAACCTCTTCCGCAGACGAGGAATAAATGGGCTCTCTCGTCTTTGTGTGGGTGGGGCGATCACGTCGGCAAACGTGTGTAGATACGCCCGAAACCACGGAGGGAAAAACGTCTGTTCGTCGATCAAGGCCTGTGGAACCCATAAGTCGTTCGACATTACTTCTCCCCTGGGCTTGGGAGCTTGTAAGAGGTCCCGGACTAGGTGAACAACTGGCACGAACAGACGAACCCTCGGACGCAACACTGTAACACTTTGCGCATATCACTTTATCACTTTTGATTTTCTGTTTGCACTTATTACACTGAAATCGAAACTTTAACTGATTTCTACCTGAAACACGCAATCCTATCCTTCATTAAAAGGTAGTAATTGCGAAAACAGTTTAACAATGCAACAGAAAAACATAAATAAAGATAAAGAATTCAGTGGCTGGAAAAGAGACTAAACACTAGTTCAAATAAACTACGTTTACAATCTCTCACCGCATAAAGCCTGGGAACAAGAATAAAACCCTAGAAACGTTTTACCTTCTTCCCCTACAGCGACTAGGGAGAAGAGTAAAAAAACGAGAACAACGTTACCCGCTTGAACGAAACGTTTATTCTCCTCTCTCTCCCTCCGTCTCTATCTCTCTCTCTCTTCTCTCTAGATTTAGCACCTGAGAGAAGAGCCCAATTATATATCGTTAAAACATGTTATTTGCTAAAGGAAAAAACTGAAAGGTTTCCCAAATAAAAAGTTCCTTTATTTAGAATTTAAACTCTTTAAGCTAAGAAAGAATGAACGAAACGCTAGAATCGGTTTACTCTTACTGCAAAGTGAAACCGTGAAACACTCTCTCTCTCTATCGTAACGATAGAGCGCAAGTTGAACGTTCTGAACGTCAACAACTGCGGAGACTAAAAACTAAACGTTAGTTCATCTTTGAAAACAGTACGAGACTATCAAAGAAATTCTTCCATAAAACATTAAAATTAAAAAAGTATTAAATTCTTTAAAGGTTAAAAACGATATAACGGGCTCAATGTTAATTAACTTCGGTTCCAAGTTAGGACCGCCTACTATTAGGAAAGGTCGCATATAAACAAACATAAAAAAGGGATTTTGACGTAGGAAAAATCTATTTCTGGGCGAGGGACCTGTGCCGCCCAGTGAATAAGCTCCATTTAAGCACTTATTCTTAGGTAATTTACTGCTAAATATACCAGAGAAAAAATGTAAAGGAGTGCTAGGTTAACTAGCTCGCTCACCTATTGGTGTCGGTATAAAATTGGGGGTATATTCCAGAGGTCCCGCACTATTTAGATTAATCCACGACAGAGAACCCCAATAGAGGAGAGCCGTTCAACCTCACTCGGTACTACTACAATGCATCCGCTCAGAACCCAACTCCTTAGCACCCAAAGTTTGGGGACTCCAAGGGAGAGGAGCTGGGAGGGTTCACTGGGCGGCACAGGTCCCTCGCCCAGAAATAGATTTTTCCTACGTCAAAATCCCTTTTCTGGGCTCGAACCTGTGCCGCCCAGTGAATCTATACAAGAGAAAAATGTCACCAAACTTGCAAAATAAAGGAAAAAACATAAGCGTAAGAGAAATACAGGATGCTTTAATCAGAGATGAGTACCAAAAAACAATTATAAGGGTATCTTAAATATGAACATAAATCCAATAAGGTAGGTATAATAATGCCGTGAGTGATAATATATACAGATACTCAGGAGCATAAAATTTACAAATATAATAACAGTATTCAGGTGCGAGACCAACGAATACAATAGGGTATAAATGAGGCAGGTAAGAGGGAGAGATAAAGAGTCAAGGCATTAACCTGTGAGTTACTCGGGAGTAACTACGCTCCCTGCGGCTACTGTAGAAAATTTTAGGGCTTCCAAATGTTTAAGGTAGTGTTTCTTGAACACTGACGGTGATTTCCACCCTGTATACCTGGAAAGGTCTGTAAAATTCATGTGGTGAAAGAAGTTCACCGAGGTGGCAACCGCCCTGATATCATGTGCAAGAGGAAAAGAGTCAGGGTTAGCTTGTTTAATAAAATACAAAATTTGTTGCCTGATCCCTTTAATAGTAATGGTACCGCCTTGTTCTCTAACGAATAGAGGCCCCGAGGAGTTAGAGGAGGTCCGGGATAGATAAGACCTAAGAGTAGTGACAGGGCACAGCGACGGATCTTGCGTGAGGGGAACAATTTTCCAGGAGGTCCATCTGTTTTGAGGGTCTTCATTCTTAGCCAAAAAGAATTTGTTAGGAGAAAGAAGGACCTCTCCTGAAGGCAGAAAGTCAATATGACCCGGGTCTCTCGACAAGGCTGCCAATTCAGAAATTCTTGCCCCGGAAGCCAAGCTCACTAGGAAAAGTGTTTTCCTGAGAAGGGGCATGTAATCACAAGAACTGTTAATGGTATCAGAAGCCAATTTGAGTACGTCATTAAGGAACCAGGTCACCGGGGTAGGACGAGTAACCGGTTTCAGTCTGGCACAAGCTTTCGGAATTGAAGCTAACAAAGAGTCGGTTAAGTCTATGTTAAAACCCACTAGGAAGATCTTTTTCAGAGCCGATTTAATAGTGGTGATAGTATTGGCTGCCAGACCTGATTCTAATAAAGATCTAAAGAAAGTGACTGTAAGGTTCAAGTTCATACAGTTCACGTCTGAGTCTATTAAAAATTTTGCCAACTTTTTAACTGCAGAGTCATACTGACGGATGGTGGAATCCCGTTTATCTGATTCTAGGAACAAGGTGTTTTGAGGATCAATATTGGCACCATGCATAGCCGCAAACTTCATAAAGTCCATAAAGTTAGGGCGCTCTGAATGTTTGAGAAAGCGTACACAACGCGTGTTTGTACTATCTGAGACAGAACCGGATTGGGTATCGGGTGAGGGTATAGTCTCAACTCCCGCAGGAGAGGATACCAGTTGCTCTTGGGCCAGTTGGGTGCGACCAAGGCTACTTGTCCCTTGAAGGATCTCAGTTTGTCTAGAACTTTCAGCAAAAGATTCACCGGGGGAAAGAGATAAATCTTTTCCCAGTTGTCCCAATTCTGTGACATGGCGTCTGTGGCGTAAGCCTGAGGGTCTAGATTGGGAGCCACATATACTCTCAATTTGTGGTTGGATTCCGTGGCGAAGAGGTCCACTTGGAGACCGGGAACCTGAGAGAGAATCCACCGAAATGACTTTAGATCGAGTGACCATTCCGATTCTAGAGGGGAGGTCCGGGACAGGGCGTCTGCCACTACATTCCGGACTCCCGCCAGGTGGACAGCTGAAAGATGCCAACGGTTCGAGGCTGCTAGGGAGAATATGGCTACTAGAACATGGTTCAGAGGCCCTGACTTTGACCCGCCTCTGTTGAGGCAGCGGACCACCACTTCGCTGTCGAGGACCAGACGAAGGTGTTGTTTCTTGGGAAGAGCGAGACGTTTCAGGGTTAGAAGAACTGCCATGGCCTCTAGCACATTGATGTGAAAATGGCGGAACAAGGGAGTCCAAAGACCTTGAACTTTCTTGAGCTGAGAATAGCCGCCCCAACCTGATAGGGATGCGTCTGTGTGAATGATTAATTCCGGGGGCGGAAATCGAAGGGGAACTGACTTTGACAGACTGTTTGCTCTTGTCCAAGAAAGAAGTCTTTCCCGTAGAATGGGAGGAAGGCGGACTTTCCTGTCCCGGAGCTTCCGGTTCGCCCTCGAACGCCAGACACGATTGATATCTTTCAATTTTGCCTTCAGAAGAAGATCCGTCACTGAGGCAAACTGAAGGGACCCCAGAATCTTCTCTTGAAGCCGTCTGGAACTTACTTTGTCTTTGAGAAAGCGTTTGGTGTTTCTTGCAATCTCTAACCTCTTGGGTCTGGGAAGACACAGAGTATGAGATATAAGATCCCATTGCAGGCCGAGCCATTGGAACTTCGATTTTGGAAGAAGACGGGACTTCTTGAAGTTGATCTGGAAGCCTAGAGATTGAAGATAATGGATGACTTTGTGAGTGGCTTTTAGGCAATTTTGGGAGGTGTCTGACCAAATGAGCCAGTCGTCCAGATAGGCTACTACTTGAATCCCTTGATTCCTGAGTTCCTGAACAGCGACTTCTGCTAGCTTTGTGAAGATCCTTGGGGCAATGTTGAGCCCGAAAGGCATCACCTTGAAGGAGTAACTTTTGTCCCCTAAGCGAAAGCCTAGGTACGGACGGAAGTGTCTCGCTATCGGGACGTGATAGTAGGCGTCTGTAAGATCGATAGAGGTGGTGACGGCCCCACGGGGAAGTAAGGTCCGCACCTGCGAGACGGTAAGCATTCGAAACTTGTCGCATTGAATGGACAAGTTGAGAAGGGATAGATCTAGAATCACTCTTCTCTTGTCTGAATCCTTCTTCGGGACACTGAACAGCCGACCTTGAAACTTCAGATGTTTCGTTTCTTGTATGGCATTCTTTTGTAAAAGTTCCTGGACAAATTCGACCAGGTCCGGAGTGGAATGTTGACGAAATTTGTTCGGAGGAGGAGGTCCTTGAATCCAACTCCACCCTAGTCCCTTGGAGATGATACTGAACGCCCAGGGACTGAACCTCCATTTGTTGCGGAAGGCATAGAGCCTCCCCCCTACCTGCTGCACCTCAGTATTGGTTTGAGGAGTTGCCTCCACGTCCGCCTCGGAAGTTCTTTCCTCTGCGAAAGGCTCTTCCCCTGCCTTTGTTCTGGTTAGAGCCACGGTGGTAGCCTCTACCTCTACCATAACTCTGGGAAGAGCTATGAGCCTCGTAGGACTGGTTAAAGGCAGGGGAAGTGGCGGAGGCACCAGAAAGCTGGCTCTTAGGTAGCAGAACGGTGACATAGTCATCCGAAGGAGCCCGAGAGGTGGAAGGCTGTGCAGGGGCAACAGAAGATGGAGGAAGAGGCAGCCGGAAGTTGGATGAAGCACTCTGTTGTTGCCTGAACTGGGTGGAGGTATATGGTCTAAGCTTCTTCCTACCCCGGGCTTGATAATTTGCGGGGTCATACTTGCGTTTAGGGGTCAAACCCCAACGGGCTTTAAGGCTCTGATTAACCCTAGTGGCCTCCGCCAAGACTTCCTCTACGAGATCCTCGGGGAAGAGATTTGAACCCCAACAGGAGGACCGGATGAGTTTATTAGGTTCATGCCTAATCGTCGCCTCAGCTAGAACATGCTTGCGACATCTGCGTTTAGCAGTAGCAAAGTCATATAAGTCATAATATAACGACTGTAGCGTAGCCTTGTTGAGAGACTTAAAAATACTCTCCGTATCGTAAGTCAAGGCTATCGACTCCGTGGATGTGGCCAGGTTTAGAGTACGGCCCACACGTAGGCGGGAATCATATTCCTGTTTAATGAGAGATTCCGGGAGACGGGGAAGCTTCTCACTAAACAAGACTGAGGCACAGTCTGCTGCAAGCTTGCCGGAGGTAAAGGTGGTATGGACGTTGTCCCAACACTCAATACCTGAGGGAAGAAGGAGGGAGATTGGATCCACCTCTCGGATGGGAGGCAAGGGCTTCTCCTCCAGAGCATATTGAAAGGCAAGCTCTGCCACCTTATTGACGCATGGAGTCAAGGTGTTCTTGTCCATTAAGAACATCGTAAAGGAGCTTTTATGAGGCGTCAGCATGGTGTTAGTGCAGCCGATGTCATTCAAAAATCTGGCCCAAACAGATTGGGCTTGCTCCTTCGGGAAGATGACCGTCTCTTTGGGGACCTTGTCTAATCGGACTAAAGCTTCCTCGGTAAGTCTGGCATAACCATGAAATGGAAATGCCAGACCCGGAGGAAAGAATTCAAAGTCCTCTAGAGGGCGAGTGCCAAGGCCCTCCAGAGTCAACATTCCGTCTGAGAACGGGGAATGAAGAGCCATCCGCCAGGGGTTGTTCTTGGCAAACGGCGGGAGCTTAGAGGCATCCGGTATGAGAGAGCTTTGGACTCTCTCCGGAGCTCCTTGCTCTAAAGCCCCAATTCTCTGACCGAAGTTAGAGAACATCGTGTCCATCCTCGACTGCATCTCCGAAACCAACTTTTCCTGCATCTCCGACACGATGCGAAGCATAGCTGATTCGGAAAGGCCCGGGCTAGCAGCAGGAGGGGCGGAAGGAACTCCCGGGTCGTGAGACTTAGAGGAGGAACCAGAGGTCTTTGAAGACGGGTTCGTACCATGTTTAGAGCCATGAGAAGTCTTGTGAGGCTTGCGAGCTTTGGGTAAGGTCCTTGAAGTAGACTTATCCTTAGGGGGAACCGGGTATGAACGTTGAGACGAATCACGGTCCCCAGAAAATCCAAGAAAGGAAGAGCGATCAGAAGAAGAAGAAAGAGCGGGGCTGAGGATAGGAATCTCAGCGCCGGACACACCTGCCTCACTTACCACCCTACCTGTATCCGGCTCGTCTAGCAACATTGGTTCGACGTCCAGGTTCATGGAGGCAACATTGTCCTCCAGACCTCCGGGGGCGTCCGATGGATCTTGCTCTGGGTCGATGAGACCCGTTATAGTGGCATCAATGTGGGCAATGATGGGAGCTGCCACATGCCTAGCCACAGCAGCTGAAGACTTGGCGTTGGGGTAAACCATGGTGCAGTAGTCCTCAGATAGGACGTACGGCCGCTTAGACTTTACATTCCGGGCAAAACCACCAACCCACACCTTCAGTGTGGCCCGAGCCGCAGACTTTTGCTCCGGGGATGCCTGAAATAATAGTGGGAATTATAAAAGGGAAACTCCCAATGGTCCTTCAAGACCATAGATATCTTACTAATAGTAAATAAAATAAGAAGGCAATATAGCCAACGGGACTCACCGAGTCAGAACCAAGGGTAGTGATGAGGTCGAAGCAAATCACACAGTTATCCGGGTGCCATACCACAACGTCTTCCAGTTGAACCCCACAAGGGGCGTGAGATCGGCAGACGGAGTGGCCACAAGGCTGGTGCAGAACAGCTGCACAGGCCGGCGTCAGACAATGCACCATCTGTAAAAAGAATAGTATATGAGAAACTGTAATTCTCTTAATTAGGGGCGGGTCTGGAGGACCCGGGCCTAACATAGGTCTAACACAAGATTAGAGCCTAACTGTACTATTCTATAAGTGGCCTAACATAGGTCTAACACAAGAATAGAGTTTAACTGTACTATTCTTTTAAGTAGGGCCTAACATAGGTCTAACACAAGATTAGACTGTAAAAAATAAAATAAAATTTTTTTTTTTTTTTTTTTTTTTTTTTTTTTTTTTTTTTTTTTTTTTAGGGGCGGGTCCGGAGGACCCGGGCCTAACATAGGTCTAACGCAAGGTTAGAGCTTAACTATAATATGCTTACATAGGGGCGGGACCGGGGGTCCCGGGCCTAAACATAAGTCTAACTTGAAACTAAAGTATAGCCATCCATTCCGGTCAAGCCGGGAGCATAAAAAAGGATGCAAAAACAAGGAATTAAGACACATAGTATCTGATTTCCCGGGGTGGGGTAGACCCCGGGCCGGGAAATAAAGGTATATTCAATACCAATTCCTTTAGGGACTCCGGGGTAGTGATCTGTCATATATAATCATCATAGGAAATGTTATAAAATAATAGGGGGGCGGAACTGTAACTAAGAACTGCCAATCGAACCCGGAGGGTTTCGTATAACATAAGCCAGAATGAAAAGTGAATATAAAATAGGGTACACCGGGATCCAACTCTGTAGACCGGTGGCCAACCAGACTAGACAGAGACTAAACCGCCGGGCCACCCGGAGGACAAAGTCCATAAACACTTAACTACCCCCTCTAAAAGGAGGGAAGGCAACGGTCCCTTAGTGGAGGGGAGAAGCCTAGCCTCCCACCTAGCTAGAGGGGGAGCGTGGGGGAGGATCACGTGATACGAGGCAGCAGGGCTACCAACTGACGATCCCCAACAGACAGATCAAACGGAGTAATGGCACAAATATTCATTATAATAATAATAAAAGCGTTAAATATATGAATAAACACATAGAAAATTTTTGGGCAAGGCATGCAACATAAATAATTAAATCGCAAAAGACACACCTGATGGCTAAAATAACATTGCCGCCTTAGCACGGTCGGCAGCCATAGCGATACGTAAATGATATCGGCCCAAAAATTGAACCACGAGGATTCTAAACGCTAAATAATGAATATTCACAATAACAAATAATATTTGATAATAAAAATAAAACACATAGTAACACCGCAAGTGAAAATTAAAAGCTCTCAAAAACAGGAGTACCAACTGTAGTGAAATCAAGCAAGATCGGTATGAACGAAGAGAATAAACTCCTATAATATAAATATTAAACGATCTAGGTTGCTCAAAACACAGTAAAACCCAGCTTGGTACTTAACTTGGACGGTGTCTCCTGGGAAACCGACGAAGAAGCCATAATTCACTAGAAAATATCCAAAAATCGAGAGCACTTGAAAAATGCGGGTTACTGCACAAGTCGTGCTAAACGGAGTTGGGTTCTGAGCGGATGCATTGTAGTAGTACCGAGTGAGGTTGAACGGCTCTCCTCTATTGGGGTTCTCTGTCGTGGATTAATCTAAATAGTGCGGGACCTCTGGAATATACGCCCAATTTTATACCGACACCAATAGGTGAGCGAGCTAGTTAACCTAGCACTCCTTTACATTTTTTCTCTGGTATATTTAGCAGTAAATTACCTAAGAATAAGTGCTTAAATGGAGCTTATTCACTGGGCGGCACAGGTTCGAGCCCAGAAATTTATTTTTTATAAGTTTATAATAATTGAAAAGTTAACCGAAGAGGCCTAAAAAGGCGGAGAGATATAAAATAAATGGATCTATAACGTGTTAAGCAAAATTACCAAAAACCTAAACACACTTCCGTCTAAGGGAAGGGTCGGCCATTTAAAAGTGAAAGAGAGTCCATACTCTCTTCGTCACCATAATTAAATCTATCGAAAACGAATTCAAGTTTGAAATGAAGATAAAACCCCTGCACAGCGAAAGCTCAAAACTGGAATAGTGTACTTCACCAAATCGCTGTGAAAACAAATCCAGTTAGGGACGGAGTATTTAGTAGGTCCTGCCATTGGCACGACAGAGGAAAAATTGGTTCTTGTTGACAAGAAGTACCTGAGTACCTACTCGACAGATGGCGCTGTTGTTGTACACCCCCACCTGTATAGCGATCGCTGGCGTATCCCGACCGTAGGTTTTTTCTGTCGAGCAACAGAGTTGCAGGTACACGATCATCGGGTAAGATTAATATTGAAAATTGTATTTTTCCTAACTATACAAACCTTAGCTATTTAATAGGGGTATTACTTTCGGCGTAGCTGAAATGACAAGCCATTAATTTTCAACGGGAGTTTACTACCCACACTGCTAGTTAGCAGGGGTAGGCGAGGGTAGCTTGCTACCCCCCCCCCCACTCACACACCTGTGCTTGAGCTCACTTTGCTTGGAGGTAGGACTTCAAGGGGGATAGGGCTGGCGGGCAAGTTTGGTTAAATAGCTAAGGTTTGTACAGTATAGTTAGGAAAAATACAAATTATTTACGAATTTGTTATTTGTTCCGTAACTGGAATACAAACCACGCTATTTAATAGGGGTGACTCGCCCATTAGGAAGGGTGGACGTCCCAGCCAGTCTGGCTTTTGGCTTTGCCCGGGGACTCCTTATTTAAGTGTGTAAGCACCCAAGAAATAAGGAGTCCCTGCACCTAGCTAGAACCTTGCTACGCAAGGTCTGCGGCCTTCGCAAGCTGTGTGTGAAGGTATGAAGAAGTGTGACTCGTCCTAGAAAGTTACTCTGGAGTTCTTTAGATGGAAACTTGTAGACTAGGACTTTCCCAATACCACCTCGTCAGGGTATGGGGACGTAACAGTATTAATCTTAATAATAGGAACACAAGGGAGTATGGTTTACCTGCAGTGGTTTGAGGTCAGCTATGCAGAGAACCCAGGATGCTGCTTTCCCAAAGAGAGGGGATGATGAAGAAAAGAATAAGAGCCAGTCAAACCTTTTCATTCATGCAGACTAAAACCGGGTAACAATGCCCTCAACCTTCTGTCAATTGTCCAATAAGGAGCTTGAGGTTTTAAACCAGCTGTTGTGCAGCCACCACAGGACTGATAGAGAACATATCAAGTCTCCTGTGGGTCATGTCTTGCAGGTAGTAGGATGTAAACGTTGTTTGACGTTTCCACACCCCAGCTTGAAGAACCTGTGTCACTGAAAAATTTCTTTTGAAGGCCAGGGACGTAGCTATGCCCGACATCATGTGCTCTGGGGCGACGTGACGGAGGAGGGTCTGGATTCAGTGCCAGGTCAATGACCTTGCGAATCCATGAAGAGATAGTGTTCTTGGTGACCCTCCTCTTAGTCCTTCCTGTGCTGAAGAATACTGCTGGCACACGAGGACGGGTTGCGGCTGTTCTTTTGAGGTACAGCCTCAAGCTCCTTACTGGGCATAGTAAGAGATGGTCTGGTTCATCTGTTACAGTACGGAGACTAGAAATCCGGAAGGAGTCGAATCGAGGATCCGCTACTCCTGGATTCTGAGTCTTAGCAATAAACTCAGGGACGAAGCTGAATGTTACTTCCCCCCATCCCCTTGAATGGGCAATGTCATACGAGAGACCATGAAGTTCGCTGACTAGCTTGGCCGAAGCCAAAGCTAGCAGGAATACCGTCTTCCAGGTTAGGTGGCGATCTGATGCCTGGCATAATGGTTCACAGGGAGGTCTCTTAAGAGACCTGAGAACTCGAACCACGTTCCATAGGGGAGGTCACACTTCCGACTGAGGGCAGGTAAGTTCATAACTACGTATGAGTAGAGAAAGTTCTAGCGATGAGGAAATGTCCATTCCTTTCAGCCTGAAGACGAGACTTAAGGCTGAGCGATAGCCTTTCACTGCCGAGACTGAAAGGCGCATTTCTTCATGCAAATACACGAGGAACTCCGCTATTGTTGGAGTAGTGGCATCGAGTGGAGAGATACCCCTTCCACGACACCAACCACTAAACACTTTCCACTTTGCCTGGTAGACTGCTGCTGAAGACTTTCACAGGTGTCCAGACATCCTGATCGCAACTTGTTGCAAAAATCCTCTCTCAGAGAGAAGATGCTGGATAGTCTCCAGGCGTGAAGCCGTAGTGAACCTACGGCTTTGTGGAAGATGTTGGCATGTGGTTGTTTGAGTAGATTGTGTCGTGGAGGGAGTTCTCTTGGTGGCTCCGTTAGGAGTTGCAAAAGGTCCGGGAACCATTCTGCGTGATGCCATAGCGGAGCTATGAGGGTCACTGAAAGATTGACCGATGTTCTGGTCTTGTTGAGTACCCTCCTCATCAGACAGAACGGGGGAAAGGCGTAAACGACGATGTTGTCCCACCGTTGTTGGAAAGCATCTTGCCAGAGAGCCTTGGGGTCTGGGACTGGGGAACAGTACAGCGGGAGCCTGAAGTTCAGGGTCGTTGCGAAGAGGTCCACAGTCGGAGAACCCCACAAAGTCAGGACCTTGTTGGCTACTAGATGATCCAAAGACCACTCGGTACTCACTATCTGAGATGCTCTGCTCAGGTTTAAGGCGAGCACATTCCTTTTGCCCGGAATGAAGCGTGCCGATAGTGGTATCGAGTGGATTTCGGCCCATCTCAGTATCTCAACTGCTAGATGGGGTAGTTGCTGCGAAAAAGTACCTCCTTGTTTGTTGATGTAGGCCACTACTGTGGTGTTGTCGCTCATCACCACCACAGAGTGACTTGCCAGGTACTGTGGAACAGTTGAAGGGTCAGAAAGACAGCCTTCATCTCTAGGAGATTTATGTGGAGGTACTTTTCTGACTCTGACCAGAGGCCTGAGATCGTGTGGTGCAGCACGTGGGGCCCTCACCCTTTTTTGAAGCGTCCAGAAACAGCATCAAATCCGGGGGGAGGACGAGAAGATCCACGCCTTTTCGTAGGTTCTCGTCTGCCACCCACCACTGGAGATCCATCAGTTCTGCAGGTCCCATGGGGATCTGGATGTCCGGGGAGTTGTACGCTTGATTCCACCGGGACTTAAGTCGCCACTGGAGGGATCTCATCCTGAGGCGACCATTGGGAACTAGACGGGCCAGCGATGAAAGGGGACCGAGGAGACGTAACCACGATTGGGCTGGAAGTTCTTCTCGTCTGAGAAAAGGTCTTACGACCTTCTCAGCCTTGCTATCCCGTTGTCTGATGAGAAGGCTTTGTGGAGAGTGGTGTCTATAATCATGCCTAGGTATATCAGTCTTTGAGTGGGAAGCAGTGAAGACTTCTCGAGATTTACCATGATCCCCAGATCTTGGCAAAGTCTCAGAAGTTTGTCTCGGTGTTGAAGAAGGGTTGACACCGAGTCTGCTAGGATTAACCAGTCGTTCAGATAACGGAGGAGACGGATGCCAATTCTGTGTGCCCAAGAAGATACTAGGGTGAACACTCTGGTGAAGACTTGTGGTGCTGTGGAGAGACTGAAGCACAGAACCTTGAACTGGTACTTTCTGTTGTCTAGGCTGAATCTTAAGTACAGTACTTCCTTGAGGACGGATGGACTGGGATCTGGAAGTACGCGTCCTTTAGGTCCAGTGTGCACATGAAGTCTTGCGGTCTTACTGCTAGTCTGACTGTGTCCGCCGTCTCCATGCTGAACGGAGTTTGTTTGACAAACTTGTTCAGAGCCAAGAGGTCGATGACTGGTCTCCAGCCTCCAGACGCCTTATTTACAAGAAAGAGTTGACTGAAGAAGCCTGGAGATCCGTCGAGGACCTCTTGGGGAGCGCCCTTCTTCAACAGGGTCTGGACTTCTGCCTGAAGGGCTTGCCCTCATGCCGATCCCATGGCAAGGGAGTTCAATGACACTGGATTCGTCGTCAGGAGAGGTAGAGATGTTATGAACGGGACGCGATATCCTAGACTGATCACGGAGATTGTCCAGGAATCGGCCCAGAGTTACTTCCACCTGTTTGAGCAACTTTGTAGGCATTCCCCCACTGGTGGACATGCAGGGGGACTGCCTATCCTAGCGTTTGCGGCCTCGGCTGCTCCCTCTAGGATTCTTGCCTCCCCTGGAGGACTTTTTGCCTTTCCTTTTTTTGACAGGAAAGGGCTTAGACACCAAGGTCTTCGCTGCTGTTGTTGTCTTAGTGGTCTTGACTGGATGGGACTGCTGTAGTGCTAGAGGCTTATAGGGCTTGGATGTTAAAGCCCTATAAAAGAGGGAGTCTTGATGAGACTTCCTCCACCTCTCAGCAGCATGTTCCACATCCTTAGGCTTGAACAAGACGGATCCCTCTAGGGAGGAATGTCTGAGTCTATTGATCTTGGTGCTAGGGACCTTCTGATGGAATCTCTCAGCTACTGCATCAAGACATTTCAGGATGGTATTTGCCCACAAGTTCGAGAATTGGTGGGCCAGAAACTCAATCGTGCGAGAACCTGAGAGAAGGAAGGTTTCCATAGCTTTCCTGGTACGTTCTTTGGAGAAATCCTCAGAACGTATCAGGATACCTAAGGTCCCCAACCAGATATCGAGCCACGAAGTGGCTTGCATGGCACACTTCGCAACTTTCTCCTGGTTGAGAATCTCGGATACCGAGAACGAGACCTGCCGGTTGGAGCCTCACTCAAGAGGGACTCCCCTAGTTAGCTCTTCTAGCGAGTGGTGAAGAGGAAGAGCTAAACAAGGCTCCTCAAGGATCTCGAAGTACCTCCTCTGATGTACGCGAGGAGGTGGGAGGAGCTTGTTGGTGGCACCGGAACGGTTGGAGGAGGACATCTCAGAGCTGTTGTGAGATCTTGTCCCTGGTACTCTTAACCCCTTGAGACCAGGGCAGTGCTGCACTGGTCTTGGAGGGTTTCTGAGTACCAAAGACACAGTCCAAGACCATGTCCTTGCCCTCTCGAAGAGGGATCTCTGGGTCGGAAAACCCATTGAGAGCCCTCACAAGTCAGAACTTGCCAAGATGCATGTTCTGACTCTTGCTGGTCTCCTCCTGCTGTAGGACTTGCAGCGAAGTCTCCTTCTATCCCAAAGGCTCTTCTTGGGGAGAGTCGCGGACATTCCCTGAGTGGCTAGCTGGCTCCATCCTAGTCCTAGTAGAGGACTTTGGCAATGTTTTGGAGTCCATAGATTCTTTCCTGGGAAGGATGTAAGACTCCAACATTGACGAGGGTGGCATGTTCCTTTCAATCCCCGACTGAGTAGACCCCTCGGCGCGAGGAGAGGTTTCCTCCATTGGTGCGATGGGGGAAAGTCTCTCCGCGTAATTCCCTTGGGGACGGGAAATCTTCGTCCAAAATGGAAGGAGAAGCAGTCTGAGGAAAAGAAGGAACCTGCCTCGAAGGTCTGCGTGGAGTCAGTTTTGCCCTTGGGGAAGTGACCGTGTCTGAAAATCCTCTTTTTCTCTTCAAAGGGGTAGAAGAAGCCATGGTTCTGTGTCCCAATTCAGAGAGGACAGGCTTGAAAGCCTGCGTTACGGCTCTGATCAGTGCACCGAACCAGGGCTGTTGGCTGACAGATGCGCTGTCAGACAAACCCCTGGAAGGGACAGGGATTGAAGGATCCCTGGGAGGAGTCCCCATCATTGGTGGGTTCGCCTGTGGTGGCTTTGGGATCCTGGATCCCTCTGGATGTTTCCCTTCTCCTACAATAAGCGGTGGTATGCGCTTGCGGGGAGGGGAATGAGGCGATGGCGACCTTGCCATGCGTAGTTCAGTAGTCTCGCGTACGGGAGGATATTGACGCTCGCGCGCGGGAGGATAATGACGCTCGCGCGCGGGAGGATATTGACGCTCGCGCGCGGGAGGATATTGACGCTCGCGCGCGGGAGGATAATGACGCTCGCGCGCGGGAGGATAATGACGCTCGCGCGCGGGAGGATAATGACGCTCGCGCGCGGGAGGATAATGACGCTCGCGCGCGGGAGGATAATGACGCTCGCGCGCGGGAGGATAATGACGCTCGCGCGCGGGAGGATATTGACGCTCGCGCGCGGGAGGATATTGACGCTCGCGCGCGGGAGGATATTGACGCTCGCGCGCGGGAGGATATTGACGCTCGCGCGCGGGAGGATATTGACGCTCGCGCGCGGGAGGATATTGACGCTCGCGCGCGGGAGGATATTGACGCTCGCGCGCGGGAGGATATTGACGCTCGCGCGCGGGAGGATATTGACGCTCGCGCGCGGGAGGATATTGACGCTCGCGCGCGGGAGGATATTGACGCTCGCGCGCGGGAGGATATTGACGCTCGCGCGCGGGAGGATATTGACGCTCGCGCGCGGGAGGATATTGACGCTCGCGCGCGGGAGGATATTGACGCTCGCGCGCGGGAGGATATTGACGCTCGCGCGCGGGAGGATATTGACGCTCGCGCGCGGGAGGATATTGACGCTCGCGCGCGGGAGGATATTGAAGGCTCGCGCGCGGGAGGATATTGAAGGCTCGCGCGCGGGAGGATATTGAAGGCTCGCGCGCGGGAGGATATTGAAGGCTCGCGCGCGGGAGGATATTGAAGGCTCGCGCGCGGGAGGATATTGAAGGCTCGCGCGCGGGAGGATATTGAAGGCTCGCGCGCGGGAGGATATTGAAGGCTCGCGCGCGGGAGGATATTGAAGGCTCGCGCGCGGGAGGATATTGAAGGCTCGCGCGCGGGAGGATATTGAAGGCTCGCGCGCGGGAGGATATTGAAGGCTCGCGCGCGGGAGGATATTGAAGGCTCGCGCGCGGGAGGATATTGAAGGCTCGCGCGCGGGAGGATATTGAAGGCTCGCGCGCGGGAGGATATTGAAGGCTCGCGCGCGGGAGGATATTGAAGGCTCGCGCGCGGGAGGATATTGAAGGCTCGCGCGCGGGAGGATATTGAAGGCTCGCGCGCGGGAGGATATTGAAGGCTCGCGCGCGGGAGGATATTGAAGGCTCGCGCGCGGGAGGATATTGGGGCTCGCGCGCGGGAGGATATTGGGGCTCGCGCGAGGGAGGATATTGGGGCTCGCGCGAGGGAGGATATTGGGGCTCGCGCGAGGGAGGATATTGGGGCTCGCGCGAGGGAGGATATTGGGGCTCGCGCGAGGGAGGATATTGGGGCTCGCGCGAGGGAGGATATTGGGGCTCGCGCGAGGGAGGATATTGGGGCTCGCGCGAGGGAGGATATTGGGGCTCGCGCGAGGGAGGATATTGGGGCTCGCGCGAGGGAGGATATTGGGGCTCGCGCGAGGGAGGATATTGGGGCTCGCGCGAGGGAGGATATTGGGGCTCGCGCGAGGGAGGATATTGGGGCTCGCGCGAGGGAGAATATTGGGGCTCGCGCGAGGGAGAATATTGGGGCTCGCGCGAGGGAGAATATTGGGGCTCGCGCGAGGGAGAATATTGGGGCTCGCGCGAGGGAGAATATTGGGGCTCGCGCGAGGGAGAATATTGGGGCTCGCGCGAGGGAGAATATTGGGGCTCGCGCGAGGGAGAATATTGGGGCTCGCGCGAGGGAGAATATTGGGGCTCGCGCGAGGGAGAATATTGGGGCTCGCGCGAGGGAGAATATTGGGGCTCGCGCGAGGGAGAATATTGGGGCTCGCGCGAGGGAGAATATTGGGGCTCGCGCGAGGGAGAATATTGGGGCTCGCGCGAGGGAGAATATTGGGGCTCGCGCGAGGGAGAATATTGGGGCTCGCGCGAGGGAGAATATTGGGGCTCGCGCGAGGGAGAATATTGGGGCTCGCGCGAGGGAGAATATTGGGGCTCGCGCGAGGGAGAATATTGGGGCTCGCGCGAGGGAGAATATTGGGGCTCGCGCGAGGGAGAATATTGGGGCTCGCGCGAGGGAGAATATTGGGGCTCGCGCGAGGGAGAATATTGGGGCTCGCGCGAGGGAGAATATTGGGGCTCGCGCGAGGGAGAATATTGGGGCTCGCGCGAGGGAGAATATTGGGGCTCGCGCGAGGGAGAATATTGGGGCTCGCGCGAGGGAGAATATTGGGGCTCGCGCGAGGGAGAATATTGGGGCTCGCGCGAGGGAGAATATTGGGGCTCGCGCGAGGGAGAATATTGGGGCTCGCGCGAGGGAGAATATTGGGGCTCGCGCGAGGGAGAATATTGGGGCTCGCGCGAGGGAGAATATTGGGGCTCGCACGAGGGAGAATATTGGGGCTCGCACGAGGGAGAATACCGGGGCTCACACGAGGGAGAATACCGGGGCTCGCACGAGGGAGAATACCGGGGCTCGCGCGAGGGAGAATATCAGGGCTCATGCACAGGAGACTGCGGGCGCGCGTGCGAGAGACTGTTAGCGCGCGCGCGTACGAGAGACAGTTGGTGCGCGGGCGAACGTGCGGGACTGTTGGCGGGCGCGGTTACGCAGGATTAATACATTGAGTGCGCGGGCGTGCAGGAGAGAGTTTGCGCGCATCTATACCAGCCGTAGGGTGCGCGTGCGCAGGAGAAATATCCCTAGCGCGGGCGCGCAGTTGAATCATGTGGGGCGCACGGGAGCCCGAGAGAACGTTGGCGCGCATCCTTTGGAGAGGATGGGCGAGCGTGCGCAGGGCGCGCGCGGGAAAAGGTTGGCGAGCAGGTGAGCGCTGGCGCGATGGTACTGGTTGGCGCATGGGAGAAGCCAGCATTGCTGACTTCCCAGAAGTACTACTCTCAGTAGATCGTTGGCGCGCAGGTTTTTCCTGGCGTGTATGATGATGAGCAGCATGGCGCACAGTAGAGTTGGATGTTGGGCGCGTATTTGCGCGGGCAGGAGACTGATGGCGCGCGGGGAGAGCGCCATTGCGCAGGAAGTTGATGGTGCGCAGCTGGGCGCGTAGGTGAGTGTTGGTGCGCAGCTGGGCGCGGGCGCGTAGGAGTGTGTTGGCGCGTAAGCGTAGGGCGCGCAGGCAAGACCTGGAGAACGTGGGCGCATATGCGCATGAGGGCGCGCATAGCGCGTGATGGAGCTATGCTCCTGTTGGAGCGTATGCGCGTGTTGGCACATACGTCCTTGATGCCCTGTGTTAGGGTTTAGTGATAGGGCCTGACGAGCTACTAAGGAGCGTTCGTCAGGTCTTGTTGGTGAGTAGCGCGTATGTGGTTGGCGCGTGATAGCGTGCTTAGGTGGAGCCTAGTTAGGACCATGTAGAAATGGTGACAGCAGGTCGGCACGTCTGTCGGATGGAAGGTCGACGTGTCCTTTAAAAGGACGACCTTCCACCGAAGGAGATCGCGAACGATCGGCAGAAAGGTCCAGGACCAATGCAGGAGCAGTAATGGATGATTGGTCTCGAGGCTCCTCTGCGGTGGACTGCATCGAAGATGTTGAACCAAAGAGGCGCCTCCTCACAACAGGTGAAGGAAGGCCTCTAAGGCGAAGAGGAAGGCGAGCCTTCCAATGAATGCGCTCTCTGGGGGCCGTTGGATCAGCAAGCTGACCTTCTGCAGTCATCTGAAGAGGAGTCTCTGTAAGTGAACTCCCCCAAGGGGAAGAAACACTAGCAGGAGAGACTGACGATGGACTTTGTTTCTCCCTCGTAGGTTGAACAGGAACGGGAGAAACTAAGCTGTCCGCTATCGTAGAGTTTGGAGAGGCAGAGGTGATGGGTGATACCGCATTGGATACCTCTGACACCACAACGTCGACAAGAGACAGAGGATCAACCTCTGACGGTGACGACGATTGCTTGACAGCGGCACCCAATCGGATATAGTTAAGAAAAACCTCCTTGGAGGGCAACCCGTAAGCCCCAAGGAGGACCAAAGCTGAAATAAGGAGGTTAGTGACATATCCTCCCCCAGGGGGAGAGGTGGAGCTGCTTTGTTAGGGGAAGCAACGTCATCTCTCGAGTCCCGAGGTTGGAAAACAATACAGTACATCGGTCTACGCTACCACTCGACGGTCTCTCGAAAGAGACCGACCGAGTGGGAGCTTCAGAGGAGGTTTGGGCAACGGAAGAAAAGGCCTTGGGTTTTTCTCCTTTCGAAGAAACCTTCGAAGGAGAAATATCCTGTTTGGACTTCTTCCATCGTCGCGAAAACCTCTCCCACTAGGAGGTAGACCACTCCCTACACCTGTTGTTGCTATCACACCGTTGGCCCCTACAAGAAGGACAAAGGGCGTGAGGATCAGTCTCGACCGCCGACATGAATGTTCCACAGGGGCGGTCGGGAAACCCAGGGCAGGTGCGCATGATCGCAGAGGCCAACTTCACATATACAGAACTAGAAAAAGAAAAGACAAAAGCAATTAAATGGCTGCTAAATGACGGCGAGGATGAGAGCGGACACGTCCAACCACCATCTGAGCCGAGAGCAAAGTGAGCTCAAGCACAGGTGTGTGAGAGGGGGGGGGTAGCAAGCTACTCTCCCCTATCCCCGCTAACTAGCGGTGTGGGTAGTAAACCCTCGTTAAAAATTAATGGCTCGTCATTTCAGCTACGCCGAAAGTAATACCACTATTAAATAGCGTGGTTTGTATTCCAGTTACGGAACAAACACACTATAGTACTCCTCCAAGGATGAAATGTAGTTACTTTATGTTAATCCCAAGTATGACATGGAAAATCTAGGCAAATCTAGGCGCTAATGAGAGCCCCGAGAGCAGTCCTGGAAGGTTAGCTGTTCCCGTTTCCAGTCAGGAGCGAGCTTGCAAATTTCCTAATGCATGGACTGGCCACCTGGTGAAGGAATCAGCAACAGTGGATCTCGTTTCATACATGTGCAAGGACGTGAGAACATAACCAGTGACACAGTAGTCACAAGCACAACGATCACAAGGTAACTCATCACATAGTACCCGAGGATCCTATTCCCGGCCATGTTTAACACATTACTCATAAATGCAAGGAGGCTGAGCTCTACAGATAGCAGCACCCTTAAATTTGAATAACAGTGGGAGTGCTTGGTCCAGTATGAGACTGAACACAGTGCTACGTACCACAATACATTCACTGTTTGGGTCAGTTCTTGATAACCCACCATCCATCTCTCGCGTACGAGAAGAGAGATCAGGCGAGCGCCTATGAAAAGGAGAAATAGGGTTGAGCCCTTCCTCCCGACCGACAATGCGGGTGCTCATTTCAGTACAAGATCAAGCACCAGAAAAACGGGTGAGTAAACTTTTGTATCACATATCGAGAAACCTTCCCTGACCGAGTTCGTTCTTGGTACTGTACCACACCATATCTCTCTCACAGAAGTGGGGAGAGACAGTTGGAGTCTTAAACGTCTCCAGTCGGTAGGAATTTCTAGACTTCTTTGATAGTTTCGATTTCTCCATAGAAGTAGCAATGTCCTAACGTCACCAGTCGATAGGAATTTCTAGACTTCTTTGATAGTTTTGATTTCTCCATAGAAGTAACAATGTCCTAAAAATCTGAGAGAGAGAGAGAGAGAGAGAGAGAGAGAGAGAGAGAGAGAGAGAGAGAGAGAGAGAGAGAGAGAGAGAGAGAGAGAGAGAGAGAGAGGAGAGAGAGGAGGAGAGAGAGAGGAGAGAGAGAGAGAGAGAGAGAGAGAGAGAGAGAGAGAGAGAGAGAGAGAGAGAGAGAGGAGAGAGAGAGAGAGAGAGAGAGAGAGAGAGAGAGAGAGAGAGAGAGAGAGAGAGAGAGAGAGAGAGAGAGAGAGAGAGTGTGTGTGTGTAGCAGTGTCCTAAGAATATGAGGAAAATGAGAGAGAGGAGGAAGAACTAGAAGAGAAGTGCAAAGGGTTCTTCTTGCCAGCTTTCTTTGGGGTCAGGGTCTTGGAAACAAGCAATGATGCTCTCATTAAAAATGAGGCTCCAGGGGCTTTACTTCGTCAAAAGCAGTATAGACTGCACCAGGCCCCAAAGCTTCACCAAAAGCAGCATAGACACCACCAGCAGGTGCAACACCTTTCAGCACCCTCCACAGGTGCAGCAGGGGTCAGGAAACCACTACAGGAGTAACCTTTGATGTCCTGAAAGCGACAAAAACATTTTTTCCGCCGATGGAGCAACAGCATGTCCAAGGAAGGCCAACTTCCTGTGGATTAGACTGTAGTACAATTACATGTAACAAGGGGATGACTGGGAAAATTACGAAACTTGCCCAAGAAGCCCTTGATCACTAAATATCAACAAACCGTGATCCCAATAGCCTACTTAACGCTGCAATGTTGACCTCTTTCATTTATTCCTTAATAGAAATACTTACAGTAGGGACATAGGCCTATCATCAACAAACTATATCATGTAAAATTTTGAATGTCAAGGTAGATCAGGTGGGTATTATTTACAGGGCTCAGGGTAATGTTAATAATATATGATAAATTAATTTCTGGAGAAATTGGTATTTGATATAAAAAAATGGATGGATGCTGGATACTTTGGCATTTTTTCTTTATGATTAATGGGGCTGGGACACAGTAAGTTAGGTATCGATCAATTAAAATATGAACACTATTTTGGAATCAAGTCCATTTGTTTACCTATAAGACTCATGAATTATTGCGCATATGTTGGTTTCAAGTGCTTTCTGTGTTTTTGCAAAGATGTACTCATAAGCAAGTTTTTTTAACCAATTAAGAGCTTCCAAGTATTTATGCACAAGTTCGCAGATACTGTTTTGCAACAGCCATTTTTTCCACCTTTCCCTTCAGTTTCAGCATGACTACCATCAAAAAAGATTTCCAAAAAGGAAGTACATTTTATTTTTAAATTTTTCCTACTCTCTATAATGTGTTTTATGCATTTCTGACCATGATTATCGGGGCAAACCACCTCTGTTTATGAATTTTTAGACCCCTTTATATAAAGACAATTATGGGGGACCCCATTGTGGAATCTGTGTTTTTGGGTGGGAAAATGCCAACAACAAGTGATTTGCAGTGATAATATTGGTAGGAAATGCAGAATAAACACAAGATAAACGGATAGAAAAATATATGGTTCATGTAAGTGGCTGAAAATTAAAGTATCATAATTATCTATGATTCAATTACTGTCATTATAATGGTTTTTCCTCCACCGTGGCTCATTATGCTCACAAAATTAACATTTCATCACTGCTCCTATATTCTGACAAGCAGCACATGTTGAGCTGTGTTAGTAAGCCCTGTGGATCATTATTTCAGGGTTTTTTTTACTTCCACAAACAACAACAGCTATGCAATGAAAGAATGTTTTCATCGTAATTAATTGCCGACATAGTTGAAATTACAATAAATTTATAAATAGATTGTACTTCCCTCTTGGAGATATCTTTATGTGATGGTGGGTGAAAAAATGGGAACTTGTGAATAAATATTTGGAAGCTGTAATTGGTTAAAATAACCAGGTAATGATTACGTCATACAAAATCTGAACAGCTGGCAAAATCAAAAGCCAGCAACACATGTGCAATACCTCACCATCAGTCTCCCAAATATAAACAATGGAGTTAAGGTAAGAATTAGCTTTCACATTTTAATCAAGCGATATGAAAGTTATTAATGACCGAGCCCCTATTAAACATACTGTATAGAGAAAAATGTTTCACTAGCCAGCAATAGTTCATTTCTTATAGCGAATTCCATTTTCGCTAGTAATTAAAGTATCATATTAACCAAACGCTCTCCGTTCAGTATACTGTATAGCTATTGTTGTTTATCTGAAATAAAAAAAATCCACAAAATAATGACCTAAATGAATGGTGTGTGCAGCACATTGATGTACTGGTTACCAGAACAGAACAGTGAAATTATGTTTATTTTGCGAGCATAGCGAGTCACACTGGAGCAAAACCATAAGAGATGTGATGTGAATAATAGATCATTATACTTTAATATCCAGCCACTTACATGAACCACATATTTTTCCAATTGGTTAACTTGTGTTTATTTTGAATTTCTGACCATTAATATTGATGCAAATCACTTAGTTTTTAGTTTTCCCCACCCAAAACCCATGTTTCCCACTTTGACTCCCCATTATTGTTTTCATTAGGGGGCAAGTAGGAAAACTCAAGAACGGGTGGATTTCCCAAATATTCAAGCTCAGAAATGGATAAAACACACAATAATGAGCAAGAAAAATATATGGTTCGTGTATTTGGCTTGAAATTAGAGTACCATATATTTACCCTATTTCCCTTGTATAATGTTTTTTTTTCTGTTTGTCCCAATGAGCTACAAAGACTCCAAGGATTCATGGTTTCCTAAAAAATCCCCTTAAAGTAGCCTTTGCAGATTATCAGACAGTTATCCCATCCATAAAATAGGAAAGTTCAATTGCAATTTATTAAACCAGAGAGATATGGCCAAATTTAACATAACTCTCCAACACCACCTAACCTAACTCTACTGCTAGTTTGCAATGTTCCACAAATTAGTTCACTAGCATTAATTGTAAAAATATGTAAAACAATAAACAATCGAATAAATGGGGTATAAATTCCTGGTGAAAAACTTTAATAAGAGTGAAATAAACTAATCAAAAAGGAAATTGGGGCCCTAGATAAGCAATCAACTACCCAAATACAATCTAGTAAAAACTTGTTTAGGCTAACCAAAACCGGCACGCTTGGCTACTGTATATTGTCAAACTGACAATATACACTTCAATAAAGGTTAAGTCTATACTACGTTATGTTTTAAAATCAATAAATTGACAACCTTCAACACCTGTAACCACAGAAGGTA
Source organism: Palaemon carinicauda (assembly GCF_036898095.1). Lineage (NCBI taxonomy): Eukaryota > Metazoa > Arthropoda > Malacostraca > Decapoda > Palaemonidae > Palaemon > Palaemon carinicauda. The sequence continues at coordinate 34,678,663 of NC_090737.1, read as the reverse complement.
TTACCTGGGTAAATTATTAGTTACCCACCGGCCTACGATTGAGCCAAAGTATCTAACGTTGCTTCACAAGTACTTATTTATTAATTATCTTTATTTTAAATAATTCTGAATTGTTGGTTATTGCAATTACCTTGGCAGCATGAGATAATCGAGTCCATACTGTGGTTTGCATCATTTTGGTGAATATATGTCCGTCAGTCAGCTGTTTCGTCGTCGGTTCCCTTCAGAGCCCAAATATAACAGAGGCAGTCAACATCCATCATGTGATCATAATAGTACTAAATTATGCAATTTGATTTAATTCCATAATATATTATGTAACAATAATTCATGGATATAGATAAATATTTCATAATCATAATTTAGACTATTATCTGCTTTTAAAATGAAAATGAGGGAAAATATGAAAAGTACTCGAGGGTTTTTATATAACGTTATTAGTAAAATGAAACCTTTATTTCTTTGGCAACAATATGCTTTTTCTCATGTTTCGTTTTTATATTTACCCTCTCGACCCTGATCTGTATTATCTTAAGCTACTTAGAAAACGAAAACTAGGCTACATTTGGGGCTTATGAAGATATATTGTAAAATGTGTAAAAGAGATACTTGACTAAAAAAAATAGATAGGCTACAAGTGACAGTCATGTCTTCACGATTTATATGACATGGGGTCACCGGAAACAGCCAAATGTTATTGAATGATTTTAAGTTTCATGTCACAGTGTTATTTTTCTATAGTTTTCATTAATAAGTTATTTTAAGGCACTTTATCCATAATTTCGAGCACCTTAGTTTGTTGAAAATTCAATGTCGTTCTATCGTTTCGTTTATTTCATCAAAATTCTTAGATACCAATATAACTACTATATTAATTCCTCTTATTCTTGCCTTATAGACATCAAATGGCCACCGTATATAGGATTGAATTCAGGATATTTTCAACTGAAAGATTTTTAGCATGTGCGTGTTACGTCCACTAATGTTAAGTTGAGATAGTAAAAATTACATAATTTTTATTATTTGGTATGAATGTACTGTATTCTGATACTAAAAATGCCACATAAAATGGAGTGTCATATACAGTTATAGGTCGTTTGTGAATGACAGAGAATAAGGGACAGTGATAATGTCCTAGTCTGAAGGCTGATCAGCACCACCGGGGCCTCTCCATCAAGCAAGGACCAGGGAGGGACAGGCAATGGCTGTTGATGATTCAGCAGATAGACCTGTAGGTTCCCCATACCTAGCTGACAAGGATGATGAGATTCTAGACACTACAAGAAACTCTTGAGTCTGAGCGAACCTTGAACCATCGTCTAACAGGTCGTTAGACATGGGTGTTACAGAAAGGGTACCCCATTAACGATATTGATTAAACATGTTTATTAAAACAATGACCAACATGGTATATAACGAAACACTGAAAACATTTCATGAAAATGTTGGTATAGGTGTAGACCTACTAGGTTACTGAATCTCTAAAAGATCTAACTAAAATTAGTAGGTGGGTGTAAATTATAGGTAGCCTAGTAAGGTTAAGCCCCTAATAAACTCAAAACTTGTATATACTCAATTTTATGAATAAACCATTTCCAGCTATCTCATTATATTTCCGTGTTATTGGCCTACAATAATGAAGTTGAAACTCAATACCTGGATTTCTGGTTTTCATTCGACTCCACTTAGTCTATTTACACAAACAAATTAATGTCCTCTTAATCCCTGTTTAAATTGGATTAAGTTGCTTATATTAGTCGGCAGGTACAAGGTGAGTTGTGTTTTACAGGATCCCAAAACCAGACATTTAATGAGTGGCAACTCTCCCATCAGCTACAAGATCGAGGAAACTAGAGACTTTCTTGTTTCCTAAGTGCTTCGATAATATGGATTTGACAATAAGTGAGCAATACGCAGTGTGAAATGCTGTTGAATGCCTATATATATATATATATATATATATATATATATATATATATATATATATATATATATATATATATATATATATATATATATATATATATATATATATATATATATATATATATATATTGATTCAATAAGCCTTTTTTAGGAATTGAAGAAGACATATAACTAATGTCTTTCTCAAAAGTAAATTTGCTGTCGAGAATCACACCTAAAATTAAAAAGAATCATACAAAGTTAAAGAAAAATCATTAATGCTGAGATCCAGATGAGGAGCCACTGTCTTTAACCTACTTACAATCATACTTTGAGTTTTGTTAGGATTCAACTGCGTATCCCATAATTTTCACCATGCGTTAATTTTAACTAGATCTCCATTAAGAGATTCAGCAACCCAAGATCTACATTCAGGAGATAGAATTGATGCAAAGAGAGTAGCATCATCTGCATTTGCAATAAGATTGTTTTCTAGGCCAAACCACATGTCATGTGTATATAGTATGAAAAGTAATAGGCCAAGAACACTATTCTGAGGAACACCAGATATCACATCCCTACACTCACTATGGTGCCCATCAACAACAACTCTTACTTAAAAATTCAGTAATGATGCTAAGAATAGACCTACCCACTCCCAACTGTTTGAGTTTGAAAACAAGGGCCTCATGAATAACATGGACAAAGGCAGCACTAAAATCAAAGTCAATCAAACGAACTTCCTGACCACAATCGAGGTATTTCTGTACAGCATAGGAGATTGTAAGAAGGGTATCACATGCTCCAATGCCTTTACGAAAATCAAATTGCAAACTAGGGAACAGCTGATTACCTTCAGAAAACCTAATAAGACGTTTTGCTAAAAGACGTTCAAAAACTTTAGATAATATGGGAGTTATGGAAATTGGGTGGTAATCAGTTGACTTGAGCTACCACAAACACATTTACATTGTGCATTAAACATTACCAATTCTCAAACAAGTGCTAAAAGTTCCTGTTCTTGCTAACTTACGCAAAATAACAGATAACTTTGGAGCTCAATCTCTGTAACCCTAACTGCTAAAAATAACAACTCTTATGTCAATATAAACCAATCTGTTGATGCAAATGAGCTTGAACAGAGTAGAGATCTTTCCCAAAGCAGTATCTACTTGAGAACCAAATGTAATCAGCAACACAGGTCGAAATTGACGACATAGCTAAAGAACTTTGTAATCTATACCTGGAGCCTGCAAGAAAACTATGTATGTGTAAAAAACAAAATCCCTATTGCAAAAGGCCCCAACAAAACCACAACTCAAAAAATAAACCCTGGTTTGACTCTGATTGTAAAGCTAAAATAGGTGAATATATGAGGATAAAAAATAAGCTCAGGAAAATTAAAACTGGTGAAATGTGAGCTGAACTTAGAAATAAATACAAGGAATACAAAAGGTTCATAAACAAAGTCCTTTAGGGGTACAACCGTAAATTTCAAGAAAATTTGAGGAACCTTAAAAGTTCTAACCCAAGAATTTACTGGGATATCTTATCTAATGCTAACCAACAACAAGAAAAAATAGGTAAAATTACAATGAACACTCTCATGCAATATCTTAAAAATTTCAGTCAAAAACCCAAGGAAAATAGTTCCTTTGATCCCAGAACCATTAATCACTCTAATAATGAACTCAACAATAGGCTATTTACCACCCTAGAAGTAAAACGATCAATTAGTAAATTGAAGAACAATAAAGCATGGGGAATTGACAGTATCCTGAATGAATACCTTAAGAATTGTCCTGAGTCTGTCATAAATATTGTAGTTATTGGATGTCAAGATAGGACAAGAGATACACGATGCTGGAGACATGTAGTTTAATGCGTCCTCAGATACAGACTCATCCGGTTGCTCTCTGCAACCGGCACAGTGCCACTCACTTGGCGCCTGCCCGCCATGGGAAAACATATCTTACTGCAGGTACTCCATCATCCCCCCCGAGATTAATACATGGGTATACATGGAGAGGCAATGATAAAAAATAATGCATGGATATACATGGATTAAATTGGGTGCATGTGCAAGAATAGGAAGACAGGTACATAGCTGTCAGGAATGCAGAATACAATGTGCGGGTAATACATGTTCATAGAATAATATGAAAAGCAAAAGCAATAAAAGACAGAAAGAAAAAAAAATGTATGCAGGTGCCGCTGTAATGTACGATGATCACATGTAGTCATCCATCCACGCAGGCCTTCTAGTGCACCGTGATGGGCGTGGCTTCCGTGCTGCATGTGGGCTGGGCGTGGGGTGACTGCCTGGTAGCTGCTCGGGCGTGGGCGTGGCTGGATGCGTAGCGGGTGTGGCCTGCCTAGGCTGGGGCCCCGATGATGTGAGACGCAGGTGCTTCCTGTTGCGGAGGGAGAGGCGCCCGCTGCCGTCTACCTTGACTAGGTACTGTCGGTATGGGAGCGTTTCCGCTACGGTACCGGTGCGGTCCCACAGCTTAGTGGCCTGATTTTGCACTCGTACTTGGGATCCCGGGTTGATGGCTGGAAGCTTTCTGGACGGTCCAGTCCTGGTGAGGGCAGCACCACTGTCGGCCATCTGACGTTCTCTCTGCCGTAAGGTTGCCCCCCAGTGTTTGTCTACCGTGAGGTGCCAGCGAGCCGTAGGTACGCCATCTCGGAGCTGCCTGCCCGCTGCCATCTGGGCGGGTGACCTGTTTATTCCGCGGAGGGGGGTGTTGAGGTACTGCAGGATAGCCATAGAGGACTTGTCCGTGTCGAGGGTGCCGCTGCTGCCCGTGTTCGCCATTATTATCCGCTTCCCGATCTTGACTGCGGCCTCTGCCCTGCCATTGGACTGCGGGTACTGGGCGGATGACAGACGCACAGACACGCCCCATAACTTGAAAAATTCCCCCATTTCCTCACTTGCCAGATTGGTGCCACCGTCCGTGGAAATTTGCTCCGGGGCCCCCCATCTGGCGAAGTAGCGACGTAGCTGAGTCTTGATGTGGGAGGAGGAGGTTCCGTGGGGGAAGTGGGCCAGCTCCAGCCACCCTGTGAGCCTGTCTGCGTAGGCCATGTACGAGTGTCCGTCGTGCTGAAACATATCTGCAACCGTCATCTGGAAGGGGTACTCTGGGGGCGGTGTGATAATGAGTTCCTCCGCGGCCTGAGATGGTGCGTGTACATCGCATTCTTCACACGAGGATCGGTGATACTGCAGGTCCCCCTCGAGTCCAGGCCAGTATACCGTCTGGCGCGCTCGTCGTTGCATCGAGTCCAGGCCTTGGTGCCCCGCGTGTAGGTTGGCAGCCACCTGCTGACGGAGAGGCTCCGGGATAACTAGGCGAACGTTGCCCTGTTCGAACGTATATGTCACCAAGTCTTGGATAACGGCCAGCCTCTCCCTGACACTGTAAAAGGGCCGAAGGCACGCAATTTCCTGGGACTTCCTATCAGCCCAGTTCCCGGCCAGGACTCTGGCCGTGAGCAGCTGGTACACGGGGTCGATGGTAGCGGCGTGCCTAACTCTCGCCTCGTCCACGACACAGCTGTCGTGCTCCACTGCTGCCACGACGGCGGCCGCCATGGTGTCGGTGAGGTCTTCGTCGAGGTCCATGTCGTAGGCGCTGGGATCGGCTTTTAAGGCGGGGTATCGGGACAGGAAGTCCGCCGCGCTGTTACGCTTCCCTGGCAGGTACTTGACCCTGAATCGGTACTGCAGAGTTCTCTCCTTCAGCCTGAAAAGGCGGGGGTTCGAGATTTCCGTGAGGGCACGATCCCCCAGTAACTTGGTTAACGGGCGGTGGTCCGTCACAACGGTGAGGTTGGGGCACCCCAGCAAGAACAGCCTCGCCTTCTGGAGACACCAGGCTACGGCAAGGGCCTCCCCTTCCACGGCAGCGTAGCCAGCTTCAGCGGCGGTGAGATGGCGGCTGCCGCATAGTGCCAGGCGCCACCCACCCGTGCAGCAAAAGGGCGTATTGGCGGAGCTGCATGAGCAGTACTGTTGAAGGATGACGAACCCTATGCCTTCTTTACTCCAGTCGGTGATCGCTGCTGTGGGGCGGCTCCTGTCGTAGTAGGCCAGTCCGTCCTTCGCTAGTTGGCATATCATATCTTGGGCGTGATGAAATTTGGTGCGGAGTGCCTCGTCCCAGTACACTGCCTTCCCCGTTGGTTTTTTGAGGAGCTCCCTGAACGGATTCATGATAGGGGCTGTTGCGAGGAATGGCGCCAGCTGGTTGACAAATCCGTACCAAGCCCTTATGTCGGTGATAGAGGGCTGACGTGGCATCGGGAAGTTCTTGATGGCCGCCAAACGTTCCTCTGTTGGCTTGTAGGCCTCCCAGCCCAGGTTGAAGCCCACGAAGTCTACTTCCCTTCTGGCGAATTGGAATTTCTCCGGCTTAAGCGTGATACCCTTGGCTGCGCATGTTTCGAGGAAGTCGTAGGCATGCCAGAAGGCCCCTTCGATGTTGTCGTCGTAGAGTAAGGTGTCGTCCACGCACTTGTATTTCCTCTGGATATCCTGGATGGCGTCGTCAAACCGTTTGGTATACGCATCGCCAGCGGAGCAGTGCCCCATGGGTGTACGACGGTAACGAAACCTTCCCCAGGGGGTAATAAATGTGGTTAGATCGCGGCTTTCTTCGTCTAACTCCACCTGGTGGTATCCCCAGTACGCGTCCGCCACGGTCTTGAACGTGTGCTTAGGAACCCCGGACACCTTGTCGAATGGGGCAGGGGTGTGATGTGTCTCCCGTAGGCAAGATGCGTTGAGGCGCTGATAGTCGACTGTACGGCGTGGCTGTCCTGATTTCTTGGCGACGACCACCATACGGGCGCACCATTCGGTTGGCTGCCCAGCGGGTACCGGTTCTATAACGCCACGGGCGGCATCTTCTTCGAGCTGGGCCTTCACTTCCTCTTCCCAGTGTTTCGGCACTGATGCTGGGGTATGGCATGCGTAAGGCGTAGTTCCTGGGAGCAGGTGGATACGGTGCGGTTTCCCCTGCATCACTGGTAGTGGTTTCCTGGCTGTGTTGAAAGTCGTCGTAGCGAAATGTTGTAGGAGCCAGGCTTCCAACCTGGCCGCATGTTCCTCCTGGGGTGGCATGGGCACCTCGGCAGGTCGGGGTGGTACCTGGGCGGCCCGCCTGGCTGTGCCATCGAACAGGCTCACGTGTGCCACCGCGGGGGAGGGATAGGGGAACTCCTTGGGTATCAGCGTTAAATCCTTGCAAGCGTTCAACGACAGAAAGAGGTGTTTTGCCGACTGCACGAAGTACACGTCCTGCTCCGTGGTGCGACCTTGCAGGGTGACGTGGCACACGGCAGATCCAAGGCACTTCAGGGGAAGGTTTGCCACATCCCGCAAACCGGCCCGGGGTGTGAGAGCTGCTGGGCAGACTTGGAGGTGCGATAGCAAGGAGGGCCCGGCCACACATACCTGTGCCCCAGTGTCCGCCACGGCGGTGACTGGCACTCGTACTCCCGTATCGTTGTGCACGACTGTCACCTCCACTACTGGGTGGCGGGCAAGGTTGGCGCCTGCAACAAGCACAGCACTAGACGTAGCACTAGACACATCCGTCGGGGATCCTGCCGATTTTGCCTGTGACTTCCTGCAGCATCTGTGATAGTGGCCCTGCTTGTGGCACCCGTTGCATAAGACGGATTTAGCGGGGCATGAAGCTCTACCAGGGGCATGGCGCCCACTGCAGTTCCCGCAGGAAGGGGGTGGGGGACCCCTGCCTGTGCCAGCGACGGTTGCACTTGGATGATCTGCCTCGGGTGTTTCGCTGCCAGCTGCACAAGCAGATTCCCTCCAGTTGCATTGGCGAGCAGCGGCGTCGACGCGGGCCGCCTCATATGCACAGCACTTGGCCCTAAGGGCACTAACACTATTGATATCATTGCTACACTGGTATACATGGCGGCGCATAGCCTCATCGCTTAGGCCCACCATTAACTTGGGTAATAACATATATTCAGCCAGATTACACTGACACTGAGGGCACTGGAAATTGCAATCGGTGGCCTTCTGAGAACACTTTAAAAAATAATCACTGACACTTTCTCCTGGGCCTTGTACCGCGTTAAAAAACTCCGACCATAACACGGCACGATTTGTAGAACGCAACACAATATCGCGAATAAAGTCCATGGCTTCCGTAGCGGTGAGGTTGCCCCATTCCTGTGATGTGAATCTGGCATCTAGCGCCCGTTGCAGAGGGGGTGTGCAGTATAGCCTGATGTGGTGGACGACCTCGTGGGGCGGTAGTCTGCACAGTTCGATCCAGCATTCCATCGACCTCCTCCAGGACCTGAATGCAGCGGGCTTCAGCTCAATTTCGCACTTCTCCGGGGCTGCAGACGCGGGGACACGAGGTGCAGGGGTAGCATGTGTCGCAAGCCGGTCACGGAGAGCGTTGATCATATGTTGCTGTGCCGCCATGGCTTGCCTGGCTTCTTGCAGGGCAGGGACAAGTCCACGGGGGACAACAGGGCGTGCGGCCCTTGGGGTGGACTGCATTGAGCGGCGCTGGAAGGGCATGGTGAGGGTCGCGTTTGTCCATCCTACTCACTGCGCCATATTGGATGTCAAGATAGGACAAGAGATACACGATGCTGGAGACATGTAGTTTAATGCGTCCTCAGATACAGACTCATCCGGTTGCTCTCTGCAACCGGCACAGTGCCACTCACTTGGCGCCTGCCCGCCATGGGAAAACATATCTTACTGCAGGTACTCCATCAGTAGTTAAGATGTTTAATATTTTACTAACAACCAGAATAGTGCCATCTGACTGGTGATAGGTATGATCATACCTCTGTATAAAAGGAAAGGTTCTATTGATGACCCAGATAACTATCGTGGCATTACACTATTAAGTTGTGTTGGTAAACTCTTTACAGCTTGTTTAAATGATCGCCTTACTGCCTACTTAAAGGGTGCTGGCATTTTGTAGATTACAAAAACACATTTGATTTGGTGGATAGATCATCTCTTTGGTGTAAGCTAATTTCTTCTGGCATTAATGGTAAGGTCATCACTGTTATATATAATATGTATGAAAATGCTAAATCCTGTGTCAAAGTAGGTAATTCAATTTCAGAATTTTTCCCATGTAATATTGGTGTAAGACAAGGAGAAAACCTGTCGCCTCTTGTATTTGCTGTGTATTTAAATGATTTTGAACAATTTCTTGGTAGGAACTACAGAGGACTTGTTTTATGTGCTTCTGAAATACGGAAAAACCTCAGTGATGACGATGTTGAGGTGTTCTTAACACTGTATGTCCTTTTGTATGCTGATGATACTATTGTTATGGCTGAATCAGCTAAAGATTTGTAAATTCCTATAGCTGCTGTGTATGAATATTGTGAATCCTGGCACCTAACAGTCAACACCACTGAGACAAAAATAGTTATATTTTCCAGAAGCAAAGTCAGATCACATCCTCCTTTCATGTTTGGTAATGCAGGGCTGGACGCAGTGGATGATTATGTATATTTAGGTACAAATTTTAATTTTAATGGTTCATATTGCAATGCCATAAATAAACAGGTTACACAGGCACAGAGAGCAATGTGTAGTCTGTTGACAAAGGCCAGAAAATTGTCCTTACCAGTGGATATACAACGTGAACTCTTTGACCATCTGGTCACCCAAGTTATTTTATATGGAAGCGAAATTTGGGGGTTCCAAAAGCTAGACCAGGTTGGGATTTTTCCTAGAAAGTATCTAAAAATTATTCTTCAAATAAAGAAACAGTCAGCAAATTGTATGGCTTATGGAGAACTAGGTCAATTTGGTTTAACAAGCAAAATTGAAAAGAGAATGGTAAACCTTTGGATAAGGATCAGTCAAGATAAACAACATAAGTTATCACATACCATGTATTTACTGTTAAGAAAGTTACACGATAGCAATGAATTCAAGTCGAAATGGATTGTAAAAATTAAAAGAATTCTGGACAAGTGTGGTTTATCTAATATCTGGAACAGCCCATGTGAATTTAATAGTAATTGGGTTAGGAAATGTGTTAATATCAGAATTTGTGATATAGATAAGCAAAATTTATTATGTGAAATTAATGAAAATAGGTTATGCTCTAACTATAAAGTATTTAAGACTGAATTAGGCTTAAGCAAATATTTAACCAAACTGTATTATAATGATTGGAAGTATCTCAGTAGATTTAGAAGTGGTAAACACAGACTTCCTGTTGCTGATAAGCGATACTCTGCTTCCCAAGGGACAAAAAACATGCCCAATGTGTAACACCCGGGAACTGGCCGATGAGTACCATTATACTCCAGTGTGTCCTTATATTAGTAGCCTCAGAGAATTTTATATAAAGAAATATTATTACACTAGATCAAAGAGTATAAAGTTTAGTCAATTGTTTAAAATAGAATATAAGAGAGAATTGTGCAATCTAGCAAAAATTGTAAAAATAATAATGGAACAGTTTTAGTTATATATTAGTTTTTTTTTTATCTAGTCCATATGGGCTTATGTCCCCATTATACATGGCATACATGGTTATACGGATATATGTACAGTATTGTTTAGATATGTGAATAGAAGTAGTTTTGCTTCTTTTTACCGCCATCTTGTACTATTATTGTAAGTCAAATTATAATTTTGTATATTTCGTAATGTACTCTCATACCCTGAGAGGGGTCGTTAGAGTTAATAAAAATCCTTAATCCTATTCCTTAAAAAATCCTTAAGAAATCTGCAGTCTTTATAAAAAAACAAAGGAAAAATGCCATTTGGGTCTACACCTCCATAAGCATCAAGGTCCATCAACAGAGCTTTAATTTCACGAGATCGAAAAGCTAAACTAGTTAGTCTAGCCTCAGGAAAACAGGAATGAGGAAGTTCGAGTTTCTCATTACTCTGCTTACTGTCAAACACATCAGCCAAAAGGGTTGCATTTTCCTTTGGATAGTGAGTGACTGAGCCATCAAGTTTAAGTAAAAGAGGAACTGTTGCATCTACACCAAAGAGTGCAGATTTAAGGGTAGTCCACTACTTATGTTCCTGGGATGTACCAGAAAGAGTTTCTTTTATAGTTAGATTGTATTCCTTTTCAGTTGAAGTATAAACTATCTGAACCAAAGCTTTAAGCTGGGTGTAGTTATTCCAGGTCAAATCATATCTGTTACCTTTCCAAATATGATAAGCATCCTGCTTCTCCAAATAAGCACGCCTACATTCATCATTGGACCATGGTTTGTCCTTCACTTAGTACCTTAGCACACGAGAAAGGATACGCCTATCAATGATGTTGACTAGATTCTCATTCAAAGGGACAACAGGACTAACACTACTATAGTCGATACAATTGATACTAATTCAATCCCAAAAGATCATACAAAATCCCATGCCAGCCTGCTCGAGATTTCACATAAATCTTACATGAGTATGATACATCAGGAAAAGGCTGCTCAGTCTTCACTACTAATGAAATCAGGCATGATCAGATGTCCCGTCTGGAGAACCAACCTTACTTTTTATAACGTCAGGGGAGTCAGTGTATACGAGGTCCAAGCATTTACCAGACCTGTGACTCTGTGAGTAGTTTCACTTATGATTTGCTCACAGCTTGATTCAGAGGCAAAGTCTAAAGCTCTTAAGCCATGGCGATCAGAACTTAACCACTCCCTATGGTGAACATTGAAAATGAAATCACCAACAAAGACAAAAGAAGTCTTTCTATCATCTTCTTGTATCTTAGCCATAATGGTAAGAAAACAATCGAAGATAGAATTTTCCATGTCTGGATTCCAGTAGATCAAACACAAATAGAAGTTGTTGTGCACTGTGATTGTTCAATGGCTACTTTCCTCTTGGTAAGGATAGAAGAGACTTTTTAGCTATCATAAGCTGCTCTTCTAGGAGAACACTCCAAAATCAAACCATTGTTCTCTAGGCTTGGGTGGTACCATAGCCTCTGTACCACGGTCTTCCACTGTCTTGGGTTAGAGTTCTCTTGTTTAAGGGTACACCCAGACACTATTCTATCTTATTTCTCTTCCTCCTGCTTTTTTATTTTTTTTTTTTTGGGGGGGGGGCGTTTATTATCATGTAACAACATGATAAATTCTATTCTATAACATTTTTATGAGTAGTAACTAGATTAATTCTATTGATTTCTACAACAATTTCTTCATCAGTCATCATTCGCATTCACCTTGAGTTGTTAATTATAGCACATTTAGATATTCCATTACTTTTTATAGGCAAATATATTCTATTTTGATTGCTCATTACTTCTCTTGTAGTTTATCAACTTCCTTACTGGGCGGATTTTCCCTGTTGAAACCCTCGGGCTTATGGCATCCTGCTTTTCCAACTAGAGCTGTAGCTTAGCTTGTAACAACAATAACAATAATAATAATAATAATAATAATAATAATAATAATAATAATAATAATAATAATAATAGTAATAATAATAATGATAATAATAATAACAACAACAACAATAATAATAATAATAATAATAATAATAATAATAATAATAATAATAATAATAATAATAATAAGCTGTACCATGGCCTTCGACTATCTTAGATTACAGTTCTCTGGCTTGAGCACTTGGGCACTCAGTTCTATCTTATTTCTCTCTCCAGTTTTTTTTATAAGTTTTTATAGGAAAGATATATATTGACATTGTTACTGCCCTTAGTATATTTTATTTTGATTATTTATTACTCCACTTGTAGTTTTTTATTTCCTTTCCTCAATGGGCTATTTTTCTCTGTTGGAGCCCTTGGGCTTATGGCATCTTGCTTTTTCAATTAGGGTTATAGCTTAGCTTGTAATAATAATAATAATAATAATAATAATAATAATAATAATAATAATAATAATAATAATAATAATAATTGGAGAACGAGACAAAAGAGAGTCGTTGTAAAGTAAAATTATATTACTACTGCTGGATCCAGAACGTTCCGCTTCCCCTTCGCCTTGCTACTCACTGTAGGAATCCACGTGTTGAGTTGTAATCCTGTAGACCCTTAAGAAATATTCGCCCAAGGAAGCGAAGAACACCTGTTCGCGGAGGGCCTGTTGCAATTGAATTAATAACGGTTCCAGTAATTGAAGTGTTTATATCTTTGGCTGATAAATACTAAAATGGTAAGTAAATTATTGTGTCAGTTTCTTCCCTCGTTTGGTTCATCGTGTGGGGTTGTTTTATCATTTACATTTTATAAGTTTTTGAGTACTCTTTTATTGTAATTAATTTTGAATAAATCGGTTACTCCTTTTTAAATGCCAAGAAAGATCTTGGACCACATATTTGACTATTTCCTCTTCCATGGTTTTACGGCATGTATTGCAATTTTTGCTGTTGTTTACATGTTGGATTTTGATTTACGATGCCATTGTGTTAAAATACACTGTAGAATAACTTTGTGGTGTATGTATGATAGCGGCCACCTGTATGTATTATGCCTAACTTAGTATAGGGCAGTGTACTGGGTAGCCTTTGTATAATAGCGGCCAGTTCCTCCAGTGTTGATTAAAATGGACATCAACTAACCTAAACCCCCCCCCCACCTAACCTACAAGCCGTGTCCTTACTTATCTAAGGGTGGGATACCCTGCGTCCCCCCCCACCTTACACTGCTCTATCCTAAGTTAGACATAACACATACAGTTGGCCGCTATCATACATACACTCCTTTGTGGATCAGCGGCCAATTCCTCCAGCGTTGATGAAAAATGTACATCTTTTACCAGAGTTAGGCTCAATACTAAAAGTGGAGAAAAGTTTTTTCCGGCTTTCACAGGTTGACTCAAGTCTGTCCATTATGGATCTGCTACTGCTTTTATTTTTATAATATTGGTTGTCCATTTCATGTTCTTTTCATTAATCTATTTGGGTAAATTTTTAGTTTCAGCCAAATTTGGAAAAATGCAATAAAAATATATTTGTTGCATCAGAAATAGTGTGGTTTCAATGAATTTAACGTTTATTTTGACTGCAAACCAACCGATTTAGAGATTTACTATGTATACCCTAGTTCATCCCACCAATTATGGGGGACACCCTTTGGGAACCGGGGTTTTGGGTGGGGGAAGGGGGGGGAGGGTGTTGGGGCATTGAATGATATTTGCAATAAATGAATAATTAATGTTCCAGCACCCCTCCCCCATACCCCTAACTAGGCCTACCGGGGGGAGGGGGGTAGGGCCCCCAGCGACCCCCCCTTAAAGCCACAGTAATTTTCAGGGCACCACAGAACCTAACAAACCCACCTAACCTAACCTAGGGGCCCTGTACCCCTACCGGGGGGGGCTTCGCCCCCCCTGCGACCCCCCCTTATGGCCACAGTAATTTTCAAGGCACCACAGAACCTATCAAACCCACCTAACCTAACCTAGGGGCCCTGTACTCCTACCGGGGGGGAGGGCTTCGCCCCCCCTGCGACCCCCCCTTATGGCCACAGTAATTTTCAAGGCACCACAGAACCTAACAAACCCACCTAACCTAACCTAGGGGCCCTGTACCCCTACCGGGGGGGCCTTGCCCCCCCTGCGACCCCCCCTTAAGGCCACAGTAATTTTCAGGGCACCACAGAACCTAACAAACCCACCTAACCTAACCTAGGGGCCCTGTACCCCTACCGGGGGGGGGCTTCGCACCCCCAGCGACCCCCCCCTTTAACCAGGGGTAAATTTGAATATATATATTTTGTTAAATCACTTCTTACCTTAAACGGAAGATGACGATGAAGATGTGGAAGGTTGTGGTTGACCCTCCTTTACAGATTTGGTACAATACCACACATGTCTATCTTCATGAAAATGTAAAGCCGAATCACATTTACCACACTGGACACTTAAAAGTAATACGGAATGCTCCCTTAGAAAACGATTCACTACTTCAGGAGTTCCATTATAATTCCCATGAAATCGGCCGATCACATCAAAATAGGAATAACGACATATTTCACACAACCGTACCGGAGGATCCATGACAGTCAAGTGACGTGTGATGAAAATATAGAAACCGGAACTTTTGAAAACCGAAAACAAACGACAATCACGGGTTTCTCCCATAATGAAATAGGAAAAAAACAAAACACTATCGTTTACAATGTTATATTGCACGAAAAACAGATCCTTGAAACAAGACTGAGAGACCAATGAATCGTCCAATAATAACCCTTGAAAAGAACCCAGTAGTATTTAGATTGGAGGAGCGACATTAGTGGGAGGAGCAAATGCGCATTCAAGTAAATATTGTCACATTGCGCAATGGGGAGGAGCCAAGTAAGATGAAAACATATACAAACGAACAAGAGCTACCTTGCGTGCCCATGGAAAGATATACACTAAACTTAGAAAAAGTCAAGACCTTCAATTCCTGAAATATTTTTTTTCTCTGTAAGTATGCATTAGCGACAATAATGTATTGAGAAGAAGTGTTTTGTTATCACGTGCTTTACTAGGAAAATATATTAATATAATACATTTCCCAATTTGGTTGAATCCAAAACTTTACCTCTATTTGGTTTGCTTTCCCACCTTTGCCCCAGGGCATGCAACATTTTTGGTTTTCCATTATGGATGCAGCTTGAGTTATGATAATGGTGGTAGGTAAATAGTGATTTGGTTGATCATTGTTGAGTAGGAATAACTTGCACACTGTCAAGAGATGCATAATTAGATATATGATGTTTCCTAGCAAAGGAGAATTGCGAGGAAGAAGAGGCTGTTGTTGGTGGGGTCCAGGAGGGAAGTGATTTTTTTTGTTCCCAAAGAGGCTTGTACACTAGCAGGTTAGCATGCATGTCTTTGAAAGACTTAAATGCCTCTGGTAGATGTGTACAACCAGTTCATATTTGTTAATTTATTTCCTAAATGTTTACATTGGATCTGTCAAATGTTGAGCACTTCATACATTAAGCAGGAGAGCTATTGATTTTGTTTCCTCATATTTTATGCAGTACATTTTTTTAATCCTTTAAAGTTTATTAATTCCTGTAAACTTCCTCAGAAATAATTGTAAGAAAAAATAATTTATCCCCCCAAATTTTGACAAGTAGAGATGATGGTGTATGCGGGAACAAACATTTTGAAGATTACAAATATATTTTTGGTTAAGATTTATTTATTAGTTAATTTTGATATGTCATGCTTTAGTTAGTTATTGGGATAGATTTACTGATCTAGGCATAATGCTGTAACTTATCTTGATGATGTCTTTTGCAGGGTGAAGCTGATGTTAACCCAAAAGCCTTTCCATTGGCTGATGCTACCCTCACTCAGAAATTGTTGAACTTGGTTCAACAAGCTACTAATTACCAGCAGCTGAGGAAAGGTGCTAATGAAGCCACCAAGGTAAGAAGTGACAAATTGGTTCTGAAAATTCTTACATATATTGTTCTAAGGGTGGGAAGGTATCAATATTGTATAATGTACTTAAATTTAGAATATGGGGTTTACTTCATTAACGGGACAGCTTTTATATTGATGAAACTAAAGGGATTTAACAGCAAACTCATAAATCTTGGTTTTCACAATTGAAGAATTACAATAATTACCTAATTATATGATTATTTTTAAGGGGCTTGAACCAAGGTTTACTTTTTACCGTAACAACTTTTATATTCTAAATTTTATAGATTAACAGCAAAATCACAGACCTTGATTTTACATAATTGTAGAATTGTCTAATAACATTGTCATTCAGCTAATTATACAATTTATTTTTTTAAGGCTCTGAACCGAGGTTTAGCAGAGATGATTATTATGGCAGCAGATACGGAGCCTTTAGAAATTCTTCTTCACCTGCCTTTACTCTGCGAAGATAAAAACGTTCCATATGTGTTTGTGAGGTCCAAAACTGCACTTGGTCGTGCATGTGGTGTGTCTCGACCAGTGATGGCTTGTGCTGTGATGGCAAACGAAGGGTCTCAGCTTAAGCAACAGATAACATTGATGCATCAGGAAATTGAGAAGCTACTTGTCTAGATTTAATTTGAAGTTTTAAATTGCTTCTTTTTTTTTTTCTTTTTTTTATGTGAAGACGAATATATTTTTTAGTTTCTGTAATTCATGAAAATAAAAAAAAATGGTTTGCTGCATTTTTATTTTCAACCTAAGAATAAGACCATCTGACAAGGAAGATGATGGGTATGGGACTACCTGGTGGGAGGTTAGGTAGACCAAAATTGCGATGGATTGACTGGAAAGAGATGAGGGGATTAGGATTGAGCGAGGAAGATGCACTCAACCGAAGGAAAAGGAGAAATGTGTTGAAGAACCATTATAGTGATCCCAACTAGGGACAAGCTTGTACAGAAAGAACAACAACTTGAAAATGAAATACTGTATGATAATTTACCCCCAAGAAAATATGTGCTTTAGATAATTCCTTGGTAACGTGGTACAGTAATCTAAATGTAATACCTATGTTAACTTTATGGAAATTTTGTAAGCATGCCTTTTTAAATTCAATTTTTCTAGTATTTCATAAATAGCAATGAATTTCAATTTTTAAAGGATGGTCCTGAAGTTATTTGAAGCACTTTATAAGTCTCTTATGGCTTGTAGGTCTTTGTGTATGTATACAAACGCCATTTTGGAAACTCCGAGTTACTGTTTTGATGACCCTAATAGTTTGTAAATTGTAGGTTAAGGATGAACTGTAGTGTACTGTACTGGTTAGTTTGTTTTCTATCTATTTACCAAAGCACTTCCCCCAATGTTGAGTGATAGCGGACATAAAAAAAAAAACGGGGGGACTTCTTAGCTCCTCCCAGCTTGACTAGGGATCCAACAAAGTCTAGCTGGTATTCCTAGGGTGCCACAACCCACTTGAAAATAATTTTCCAAGGTTTTATTGTAATAACACTTTCTGAAAATAGCCTATTCCTAACCATTAAGCTTATGGTATTCATGGTTGTTGGGATGCTTAATGTCTCATTTTGACTAGACTTGGGGGATGACTCGTTACCAAATAAAACTCCGAAACGAAAAATATGAATTTTAAATATTTAACATAGCCGGTGAATATATAATAGCTGCAACTCTGTTGCTCGACAGACACATACAATAAAAACTCGCCAGCGATCGCTATACAGGTTGCGGGTGTGCCCACCAGCGCCAACTGTCGGCCAGATACCACTCTCGATGTAAACAAAGACTCAATTTCTTCTCTGTCGACGTGTCGACAAGACGTACTTTTACTCGCTGTAGAACCTGGAGTTTTTCCCATCATATTTGGTGAAGTACTTTAATTTGGTTTGAGCTTTCGCAGTGCAGGTGTTTTATCTTCATCTTAAATCTTGAACTCGTTTTTGGATAGATTTAATTTTTTGATGACAAAGAGAGTATGGACTTTCTTTGACTTTTAAATGGCCGACCCTTCCCTTAGATGGAAGTGTGTTTAGGCTTTTAGCAATTATCTTATCACGTTATAAATTTATTATAGATTTTCCTCTATATATTTTATATCTCACCGCCTTTATTAGGCCTCTTCGATTAACTTTCCATTTATAATAAACATAAAAATAAATTTTAATGATTTGTTTATATGCGACCTTCCTGAGAGTAGGCGGTCCTAACTTGGAAACTGAAGTTAAACAACGTTGAGCCCTTTCAATCGTAAATAGCTTTTAAAGAGCTAATGATTTAAAACTTTAAATGAATATTTTTTAATAGATATTTTATGAAAGATTTTCTTTGAATAGTCTTCGTACTGTTACAAAGATGAACTAACGTTTAGTTTATTTATGCTACGCAGTTTGCGCTCTATCGTTACGATAGAGAGAGAGAGTATCACGGTTTCACTTTGCAGAAAGAGTAAATCGATTCTGACGTTTTGTTCATTCTTCTTTCAAAGCTTAAATGTTTTAAATTATATTTTAAAGGAATAGTCAAACTTAATTTGCAGTGTGCTACATTGTAGGGATTCACTGGATAAGACTCCAGGATACTGTATCCTCTTTCTGGACATTTCCTATTAAAGCCTTAAATTTGTAACCATGATACAGGATTAAATTTGTAACCATGATACAGGATTTATGTACAGTGAACCCTCTCTACTTCGCGGATTTTTTTCATAACCCATATATATATATACATATTGGTAATAACAAAATCAACATACTGTACTGAATAATCAATATAATCGATGCAAAAACTAACCTATACACAGATGTGTACAGTAAATGCGTTTGTTTCTTCATTATGATCAGAGAAATGTAAACAAAACATTGGTTGCCATTTTTTATCGTGCTTTTTGGCGTGTTTAGGAAACGCACGATATAAAATCGCCTTTAATATTTGTGCCTGTTTTAGTTTAGGGTACTGTAGTACATGCATTAAGTGTTCTGTACATTAAAGGGTAGTTTGTTAACAGTACTACGTACAAGGGAAGGTTTTAAAAGTCTGAATATACATGTTAAATAAATAGGTAAATATGGTGTCACTACTTTGCAGATTTTCACCTATCGCGGCCGGGTCTGGAACCTATCTACCGCGATAAACAAGGGTTCACTGTAATGATAAGAAAAGAAAGTAATTTACATAAAATATGGTAAATCAGATTAGTAAATGGAAAGAAAATTTACACATTCACTGTCTAGTATAAAATGGAGCCATCCCTCTCTCCACAAACAAAAGACCATTTAAACTATAAACTCAACATTTACACCTAGTCATTGACAGACTTAACTTTGCACCAATTAAAACTACCTGTATTTCCATGTGGTCAGATATAGCACACAAGGATTTTATGAACCCTTTTGAGAAAAGTTGTTTGAGCATATTGGCGTTTTACAGCAACCTTGGATATTGATAACCGGTACCATTAATCTGTGAACAATTGCCTCTGGCCGGAAGGAGCCATCAGCATCATCCTTCTGTCCGCAGAAATTCTGAGCTTATTTAACACGGGATAAGATGAAGAGCATTTATTTCACAATAGTACTAAAATATCTAGACTAACATCATCACAAATAAGGAGTAAGCAGAGGTTTGGAGATACTGAATGTTATTAAGAGGAGATATGATAATCCAGGCTACCATCTCGGTTTTAAGCCTCAAATTCTAAGCAATTAGAAATGTGGGAGTGATACGAAGTAAAGAACTTTTATTTCACGAGGGTAGCAGTAAAATATCTAGACTAACACCTCTACAAATAAGGAATAAGCAGAGGTTTGGAGATATGTACTGCATACATTATTGAGTGGAGAGATATAATGATCCAGACTACCATCTTTTTTCTTAAGCCTCACAAATTCTAGGCGACTAGTAATTTGGGAGACGAAATTGTCACTACTGAAGGGCACAGTAAATAAAGAATTTGAGGCTCTGTGAGAAGAACTCTGATCTAGTAGATACCGTTTATCTCAAGAAAAACTCGGAGCTAGTAGATACTGTGTATCACTAGACTTTACTGAAAAGTGCAATAAAACCACTAGTTATAAATTGAGGACTCAGGTTAGGGTTTGAAACGGTATGTTAAGGCTGAAATATTATTGAAGTGAGAAATTAATGAATTTCTAAGCTACTACAAAAGGAGTTTGTGGCAATAAATTCCTAATATAACAAAAACTTACGTGGGCCATAGCAAAACAAAGCCTGGAGTTGAAGTAGTGTCCTTATTCCCTCTATAATCAAAGAGCCAGTCTTCTCTGCTAAAATAATATTCCAGAACATACATTTCATTTCAAAAACACTTCTGAAATTATTGCCAAAACACAGCAATTATTAAATTTGCTTGTAAACCCTGAATATAAAAGCTTTTATCATGAAGACTTAGAACTAAACTTGGCAGCCATTCTTCACAAGAATGATAACAATTTTACGACTTATCCACAACGAAAAGGAATGGAGAGGTCTGTAAGGTACTTTTATCCCAAAATTTCTGGAGCACTTCACTTAGACCTCATCATTTCCAACCGGCATGTCAGTGCTGTGCCTATGACGACGCTCATGGATGAAAGACATAGCCTTATGTAATGTCACCTCTCAAATAATAGTGATCTAGTACTTGTGAATTAAACTTTTCATTATTTTTAACTAGAGTTTTGGTTTTTTCAAATATGTACTGCACAGCATATCCTGTCTCTTTTCCATTTGTATAAAGAGGTTACAGGAGAAAATATTGTTTCACCATCTTAGAATTGCTGACCAGTAATGCAATGAAGCATGTACTGTGCAAACACCCATGGTTGTATCTCTTTAAGTTTCATAATTCCTCTCATCAACAATTTACTTTGTTTCAGCATTTATTTGTAAACAGTCATTTCATGTCAATTATTGACAATCAAATTTCAAACAAAGTCTTATCTTTGCTTTTGGTGGTTTAAGGCTAAGGAATATAATTTGATGTTCGTATAAGTATATCGTATCATAAACAACTGATGATGGAAAAACTTAGTTGTTGCACAGATGGAAAGAGACCTAAGACAATGGATGAAAACAAAGCAGCTACGGATAAGGAAATGTTGCGAAGATCCAAATAATTTTAATGATTCCTCCCTGCAATTCATGTGCTAAAACACACAGACAACGTTTTCCATAGTAGAGCTGTGAATGTCCTTTATAAGTCTTCCTTTTTGTTTGTACTAGCCTTAGAAAGAAGTTGCCTTCTAGTCAAGAGTTGTTTTAGCTCCCAAACCAAAGATTTGGTATTTTATCAAGTGTCAATACAGGTGTTTGGATTGGAATTAATTGGATCTGCATTCTGTCTCTCCAGTGAAGAGGAAAGCAATATGTTTTGACACACAAGTTGACATCTCTGGGGGATAGGCCTGCATACAGTATCTGAATTATGAGATTCAGAGGGGACTGAGATAGGGAATTGAAGCATAAAGAGAACTTACGATCTGGCAATACAAGTGCATTCTTTGAAAATGCTAAACACATTGATATTTCAAAGTTCTCTCCACATCCCACACTTATAACCCCCTTCCTCTAAGATTTATTTAAACTAAGTAAGTTAATACCAAGTCTTGAAAAGTTCAAGTTGGATATTATGAATTAGATTACTGAATAATAGAGAAGTGTAATGTATGAACTCTTTAGTACTGTAATGTAAATTTCCATTTAACTGCTTCTGTTGTTTTGTCAACATTTTGGTATGCTTACAGCTATATAGGTTAGTACACCTCCTAAGGGTTTATTTAATTCATTTAAAAAATAAAACTTAAATATCTAACCACAATTGCTCTCCTCTAACCCAATTGTTATTGACACTAAGAGTCTCTGGAGCAAGGAAATTATATTTCTTTATACTGTAGAAGGTTTTAGAGGGTAAAAAGTAGCCTGATGATGTTCACTGCCAGTTGTCGTATGCTTTGTATGATGTGTGCTATTTTAATACAACAAACATCAAATTCAGCCATTTCCAGTCCACTGCAGGACAAAGGGCTCAGACATGTCAATTCATATCTAGGGTTTGGACAATTTTCATCACCATGCTGGCCAGTATGGATTGTTGATGGTACAAGATTTTTGTCTCATAGCTCACAGTAAACCAATCTAGTATGAGTGCCCTGACTAGTACAGCTTTGCTGATCTTGGAAATATGTAAACCCTGTAACAATGTTAAGGTATCTCCACTCAGAAAGGGCTGTTAATTAATACAGTATAGGAAATACAAATTTGAGAAGTGGAAGGCAGATTTGCTTGTAACATGAATGGCAGCAGTTAGTTGACTCCATAAATTTCAGTACATTTGCAATCATGATAAAGAGACATCTGTCAGCAATGACATCATAAAAAAGGATTTATTTGTTTTGTTTAACTAAAGTACAGTACGCATTACCCATATAATAATGTTTGATAAACATAACTACATCACTTGAATCAGATTTTTACAGTTAGACAGATATGCGAGAAATATTTAGCAAAAGGTAAGGAGGTATATGTTGCGTTTATGGATCTGGAGAAAGCATATGATAGAGTTGATAGGGAAGCAATGTGGAATGTGATGAGGTTATATGGAGTTGGTGGAAGGTTGTTGCAAGCATTGAAAAGTTTTTACAAAGGTAGTAAAGCATGTGTTAGGATAGGAAATGAAGCGAGTGATTGGTTTCCGGTGAGAGTGGGGCTGAGACAGGGATGTGTGATGTCGCCGTGGTTGTTTAACTTGTATGTTGATGGAGTGGTGAGAGAGGTGAATGCTCGAGTGCTTGGACGAGGATTAAAACTGGTAGACGAGAATGACCATGAATGGGAGGTAAATCAGTTGTTGTTTGCGGATGATACTGTACTGGTTGCAGACACAGAAGAGAAGCTTGGCCGATTAGTGACAGAATTTGGAAGGGTGTGTGAGAGAAGGAAGTTTAGAGTTAATGTGGGTAAGAGTAAGGTTATGAGATGTACGAGAAGGGAAGGTGGTGCAAGGTTGAATGTCATGTTGAGGAGGTGGATCAGTTTAAGTACTTGGGATCTGTTGTTGCAGCAAATGGTGGAGTGGAAGCAGATGTACGTCAGCGAGTGAATGAAGGTAGCAAAGTGTTGGGGGCAGTTAAGGGAGTAGTAAAAAATAGAGGGCTGGGCATGAATATAAAGAGAGTTCTATATGAAAAAGGGATTGTACCAACTGTGATGTATGGATCGGAGTTGTGGGGAATGAAAGTGATGGAGAGACAGAAATTGAATGTGTTTGAGATGAAGTGTCTAAGGAGTATGGCTGGTGTATCTCGAGTAGATAGGCTTAGGAACGAAGTGGTGAGGGTGAGAACGGGTGTAAGAAATGAGTTAGCAGCTAGAGTGGATATGAATGTGCTGAGGTGGTTTGGCCATGTTGAGAAAATGGAAAATGGCTGTCTGCTAAAGAAGGTGATGAATGCAAGAGTTGATGGGAGAAGTACAAGAGGAAGGCCAAGGTTTGGGTGGATGGATGGAGTGAAGAAAGCTCTGGGTGATAGGAGGATAGATATGAGAGAGGCAAGAGAGCGTGCTAGAAATAGGAATGAATGGTGAGTGATTGTGACGCAGTTCCGGTAGGCCCTGCTGCTTCCTCCGGTGCCTTAGATGACCGCGGAGGTAGCAGCAGTAGGGGATTCAGCATTATGAAGCTTCATCTGTAGTGGATAATGGGGGAGGGTGGGCTGTGGCACCCTAGCAGTACCAGCTGAACTCGGTTGAGTCCCTTGTCAGGCTGGGAGGAACGTAGAGAGTAGAGGTCCCCTTTTTGTTTTTGTTTAATTTGTTGATGTTGGCTACCTGCCAAAATTGGGGGAAGTGCCTTGGTATATGTATGTATCACTTGATAATCATTCTTTCCGTCAGAAAGACATTACTTAATGCATTGTTCAGTTGCCAATGTCTCCTTAGTTTACCCTGATGTACAGTAACAAAATTCATGAAGCCAACTGTGCCATAAACTACTAATTCCCACTTAAAAGTTTTGTGGAGATTCACAAACATGACAAATTCGAAGATAATTTGTATTTTTCCTAACCATACAAACCTTAGCTATTTACAAAGGGGGTTATTACTTTTAGCGTAGCTGAAATGGCGAGCCATTAGAATTTAACGAGGGTGTATTACCCCCGCGCTAGTTAGCGGGGGGGTAGGGGAGTGGTAGCTAGCTACCCCTCCTCCCCCTCACACACAGGTGAATACTCACTTTCACTTAGAGGTAGGACTTGTCTTGGGGGACAGGGCTGGCGGGCAAATATGTGTAAATAGCTAAGGTTTGTATGGTTAGGAAAAATACAAATTATCTTCGAATTTGTCATTTGTTCCGTAACCGAAATACAAACCACGCTATTTACAAAGGGTGACTTATCCCTTAGGAAGGGTGGAAAGTCCCCAGCCATACTGGCTTTGGCTTTACCCGGGGACTCAGAATCCGAGTGAGTCGCACTCGAGAAAAGGAGTCCCTGCACCTCACAAGTTCCTTGCACCGCAAGGAACCATGTGGCCTACGTAAGCTTGTGTGTGAAGGAAGAAGTGTGACCCGTCCTAGGCAGTTGACCTGGAGTTCCAGAAGGAACTCTGGGTTAGGACGTTTCCAATACCACCTCGTCAGGGTATGGGGGACGCGACAGTATTGACTCAATACTCGGAACACAAGGAAGCATGGTTTACCTGCAGAGGTTCGAGGTCAGCTATGCAGAGACCAGGATGCTGCTTCCCCGTAGAGGGGATGATGAAGAAAGAAGTAAGGGCCAGACATACTTCTTTCGTTCATGCAGACTAAAACCTGATAACAATGCCCTCAACCTTCTGCTACCTGTCCAAAAAGGAGCCTGAGGTTAGACCAGCTGTTGTGTAGCCACCACAGAGCGATAGAAAACGTATCGAGACTCCTGTGGGTCACGCCCTGCAGGAAGCGGGCTGCGAAGGTCATCAGACGCTTCCAGACTCCAGCTTGTAGCACCTGCGTCACAGAGTAGTATTACTCGAAGGCGAGGGACGTTGCGATGTATCCAACATCGTGCTGTAGGGCGACGTGACGGGGGAGGGTCTGAAGACAGGTCGAGATGAATGTCCTTGAGTCCGGGCTGAAGAGGTATACTGGTGACTCTCCCCCCATGTCCTCCTTGTGTTCCCAAATCGGCTGCAACTGAGGCCAAACTGCAGCTGTTCCCAGCGCTAACCTCTCGATTCCTGTACTGGCAAGAAAGAGAAGGTCTTGGGACATCAGACACAGAATGGAGACTCAAAATCTTGAATGAATCGGACCGAAGGGTCGGGACCCTCAGATTCTGAGTCTAGCCAACAACTCAGGAGCGAGCCTGAATGTTGCCTTCCCCTCTTCCTTAGAAAGGGGGGGAGTAGTAAGAGACCAAGAAGATTGCTTACACACTGGCCGTGGCCAGAGTGAGCAGAAGACCCAAGGCGGAATACAATCCGAGGCCTGTCGTAAAAGGGTCTTGAGAAGATCTCTTAAAGGACTAAAAGTCCGAGCCATGCTCCAAGTTGGAGGTCTTCCTCCGACTAGGGCAGGGACGATCGTAGCTTCGCATGAGCGAGGATAGATCCAGCGGGCAGGAAAAAGTTATTCCTTTAAGCCTGAAGGTCAGGGAAAGGCTGAGCGACAGGCTTCATTGCCAAGAGCGGAAAGGAGTTTCCTCCCGCCGAAAGGCAATAAGACCGTTATTGCCGGAGAAGAGGCCTCACGGGAAGAGGTATATCTCCCACGGCACCAACCACCTTAGACTCTTCACTTTGCCTGGGAGACCCCTGTGGATGACTATCGCAGATGACGCGACCTCCGTACCGCGACTGTAGCGGGTTGTCTCTTCTAGAGGAGGAAGCGTAGTGTCTCCAGGCATGAAGCCGAAGCGACGCCCCGGTTCGGGAGAGATGTCGCAGTGTGGTTGCTTGAGTAGTCTGCGCCGTGGGAGAAGCTCTCCCGGGAGTTCCGTCAGGGGAAGCAGAGGGTCCAGAAACCGTTCTGCGCATAGTCCCAGTGGAGCTCTCCCATTGAAAGGTTGACAGACAACCTGGTTTTGTTGAGACCCATTGTCCGCAGACAAAAAGGAGGGAAGACGCAGGCGTCGAAGTTGTCCCACCATCACCGGAATGCATCTTGCCAGAGTCTCGGGGTCTGAGACTGGGGGGAAAACTAGCGGAAGCTTGAGGTTCCAAGCTGTCGCGATCAGGTCCCCCAGACCAGCACTTGCTGGTTACCCAAGGTCAAAGACCCCTAGGTACACTCTCTCTATGAGGCTCTGCTCGGATAGTCTGAGAGAAACATTCCCCTGCCTGGAATGAGAGAGCCGATGGTGGAATTGAGAGAATCTCAATCATCCCGGTATCTCTACTGCAAGATGTGAAGGTGTGAAAATGCGTCCCCTGCTGGTTAGCATGAAGTCGACACGCAACGGGGCGACTTGGCAGGAGCGGTAGGATCTGAAGAGGGGCCAGACTAAGGCCCTTAAGCCTGCCTGAATGATGGAGAGGTATCCTTCAGGTCTTGACCATAGGCCTGGACCGGAACATGCCCCCCCCCTTTCCTTTGACGAGTCCGAGAACCGCATCAAGAATGTGGGGAAAGGACGAGAATATCCACTACCATCAGGAGGCTCCATAGGTCAACACCCATTGCAGGTTTAATAGTTCCGCTGGTCCCATAGGGCCAGGGAGTCCGGTTAAACATTGCCTGAAGCCACCGGAACTTGGATCGCCCCACATGGAACTTATCCTGAGGCGACCGTTCGGACTATAAACGGGTCAATGAGGAAAGAAGAACTAGGAAACGTTCCAAGGTAGGGCTGAAAACTCTGCTTGACTGAGAACAGGTACTGCGACTCTCCTCAGTCTTGCCACAGTCAACCGAAAGGAAGGCTCGGAGGATGTGGTAACAGAATCTGGCGTCCCCAGGTGGTCACCCATCCAAGTACCGACGTTGCTTAACCTCGCTGGACGGACGAGAAGCGGGGTTTCCAACGTGGTAAGGCGGTTGACTCAATATCATGGCCAGATACTCCAGATGTTGAGGCAGAGGAAGAGAAGGCTCCAAGCAAAATACCATGAGCCCACACTCATGGTCAGCATTCGGAAGCTTTTCCCGGCGCTGAAGAAGGTCGAAACCCGAGCCTACCGGAGTTGACCAGCCCTCCAAACAGCAGAGGAGGCGGAAGTCTGCACCTGAGCGGCCAAGAGGAAGGCAGGGAGAGTTCTCTGGGGAAACAAACCTGCTATGCCACGGCGGGATAGCCACACTGCATCATAAGCAGGAATACTTGCAGTTTAGGCTGAATTCGACGAGCACCCTGGAAGATGGATGGAATGGAAACTGAAAGTACCCGTCCTTCCGATCCAGGGTTAAAGGAGTCCTGTCGCCTCGTTACCAGTCTGATCGATTCTGCTGGTCTACGCTGGCCGAAGTTTGTTCGACAAACTTGATCAGGGCTGAGAGGTCGACTATGGACATCCCCTCTCAGATCCTTCCTTACAAGAAAGGATCGACTGAGGGGGCCGGGGGTGAAGCCGTCGATGATCCTAAGGAAGACCTTCGCCTAAGGTATGGATCATTCTGCCCAACCGGGCAACTCTGCTGATGCTATGGCATAGAGGTTCAGAGACACTGAATTCGCTGACAGAGACGGCAGGCGCGATATCCTTGGCTACTCACAGAGATTGTGCGGGAATGGGCATCGGGAAGCTGTCATTCGGATGAGTAACCTTAAGCATCCTCCCAGCGAAAAAAAACCTGCAATCCTAGAGTTCGTGAACTCCTTTTAGGACTATGCCCCCCCGGGGGAGTCTTCCGTGCCATCTGTTCCTGACAGGAGGAAACTGCAATTGGACACCTTGTCCCAGTTGTCGTAGCCGATAACTTAGGCCGACGTGGTTGAAAGAAAAGGGAGCTGGAGCCCTGCAGAGTCTGGAAGAAAGCGCCTTGGAGGAGTGAAACCGGAAGTCGATTTACTCCGCACAGAGATGTTTAAGTCTCTGTCCTTGGGCAAAGACAAAACTCTTCTCAAGGATGGAAGGGTGTCTGAGGTCGTTGACCTCCACAGATGAGACACCCGAAGGAAGCCTTCAGTCAGCGCGTCCAGATGGTACAACATCGAGCTTGTCCGCAAGTAGATACTTAACGACGAAAGGCCAAGGTGCCTGAGCTCGAGAGGAGGAAAGTACCCTTGATCTTCCTGTAGCTTCCTTGAACCAAACCTCGGGCCGTAACCGAGGAGGGAAAGAACCTGGTAAGCTCCCAGAGGAAGAGGTAAGCAGTCATCCCTTGTCCGATGGAGAAATCTTGAACGGAAAGCCCCCCCGCCAAAAATCCTTCCAGGGCGGGAGAAGGAGAGAGTACTCGTGCAGGAGAGGGGACCCTCGAGACCGACCTCTTGGGAACCAACTTCGCCCTGGGGGAAGTCACCACGAAGTCCACTCCTCTCTTTCTCTTCAGCGTAGGAGAGACAGCCGCTGGTTTGTTACCCTGGCCGGTGAGTGCTGGTTTCATAACCCTCATTAACGCCCGTGCCAGTGGATCAAACCATGTCTGCTGCTCCAAGGACACAGAGTCCGAAATCCTCACTAAGGTGAAAGGGATCGGGCGATCCTTTGGAGAGGACACGACGGTTCCTGCCTGAAAAGAAGGTGGGAAGAATGCTGTACTGACCTGTCTTCGTCCTGCACTACCAACCTGTGCTTGGATGGAGGTGATCCCGAGTGCCGCCTAGGAGCACGCGTCCCTGCTGCTACCACCGGCTGTGGAATTCGCCGCGAACTATGGTCGCGCGAGGGCGAACGGTCGCGCAAAGGCGAATGGTCGCGCGGGCGCACAGGCGAGTGGTCGCGCGGGCGCGCAGGCGAGTGGTCGCGCGGGCGCGCAGGCGAGCGGTCGCGCGGGCGCGCAGGCGAGTGATCGCGCGGGCGCGCAGGCGAGCGATCGCGCAGGCGAGCGATCGCGCAGGCGAGCGATCGCGCAGGCGAGCGATCGCGCGGGCGCGCAGGCGAGCGATCGCGCGGGCGCGCCGAGGGATCGTGCTGCCGCGTAGGTGAAGAAGATCGCTGGCGGTAAGCGATGGCGAGCAGCATGTGTAGGTGAATGATCGCGTGATAGGGTGCGATGGTGATCAGCATCCGCAAGAGGGCGAGCGTTCAGGGTTGTGCGATGAGGAGCAGCATGCGTAAGCGGGCAATCGTGCAGGGTTGTGCGATGGCGAGCAGCATGCGCAGGTGAATGATCGCGTGAAAGGGTGCGATGGTGATCAGCATCTGCAGGAGGGCGATCGTTCAGGGTGGTGCGATGAGGAGCAGCATGCGTAAGCGGGCAATCGTTCAGGGTTGTGCGATGGCGAGCAGCATGCGCAGGTGAATGATCGCGTGAAAGGGTGCGATGGTGATCAGCATCCGCAAGAGGGCGATCGTTCAGGGTTGTGCGATGAGGAGCAGCATGCGTAAGCGGGCAATCGTTCAGGGTTGTGCGATGGCGAGCAGCATGCGCAGGTGAATGATCGCGTGAAAGGGTGCGATGGTGATCAGCATCTGCAGGAGGGCGATCGTTCAGGGTGGTGCGATGAGGAGCAGCATGCGTCAGCGGGCAATCGTTCAGGGTTGTGCGATGGCGAGCAGCATGCGCAGTTGAGGGTCGCGCGATGGCGATCAGCATCCGCAGTTGAGGGTCGCGCGATGGCGATCAGCATCCGCAGTTGAGGGTCGCGCGATGGCGATCAGCATCCGCAGTTGAGGGTCGCGCGATGGCGATCAGCATCTGCAGTTGAGGGTCGCGCGATGGCGATCAGCATCCGCAGTTGAGCTAGTAGCTGGCGAACCATGTTCCTTCAGAAGTGTTGGAGAACGTTGGCGTGCCAGCTGTAACACACGTGGGCGATCCGGAGATCGCTGGCGAGCTGATGATCGCTGACGAGCTGACGATCGCTGGCGAGCTGATGATAGCTGACGAGCTGATGATCGCTGACGAGCTGATGATCGCTGACGAGCAGAAGGCTACGCGTGGAAGCCTGCGCAAAGAAGAAGAGTCCTTGACCCCGACCTGAACCGAAGTTCTAGATCGCGAGGGCGAACGTGGGCGCACAGGGCACGTAACAGGAACCGCAGGGAAGATCATCTTGAAAGCGCTGACGAACAGGAGAGCGCTGACGAACAGAAGGGCGCGCAGGGAAACCCTGACACGCAAGGGAAGAACCCCCGTGGGGGCAACCCTTTGCCCCGAAGGGATCGTTGTCCGCCGGGAGACTGATGTCCGTCGGAAGACCGCTGTCCGTCGGGAAGACCGTTGTCCGTCGGGAAGACCGTTGCCCGTCGGAAGACGAGATTAGACTGCTGTCCATCCGCACCAAGACGGAAGATCGAGAAAAAGAAGTTGTAGGCTGCAAACGGAGATTCAAAAAGGGCCCTCAAGCACCCTTATAGGGAGATGAGAGGCCCTTACGACGAGGCCTTACGGCGAGGGAGGCCAACAGCAACTGAAGAAACCTCCGAAGAGGAGTCTCTATGAGTGTACTCTCTCGCGAACGAAAGAGAAACACTTCGTGGAAGAGACTGGTCAGCCAGTGACCTAAAAGGGGCAATCCTCCGAAGAGGAGCTCCTGCAGTTGCCCAGCCCCTTGAGCGAAACTGCAGGTGCGACCGCTCAGCACCAAGAGCATAGTCGCACGAAAAAAAGGCAAGAGAAGAACCCCCCAAAAGAGGAAAAGCTCAAGCCTGGACAGGAAAAAACTTCCCTCAGAAGGAAAGTTATCCGCCCAAGGAGGCAAGCCTCCTGACTGTTCTAAAATGAACTGGAGAGCTGTCCGTCGACACGGGAGTACTACCAGTAGAAGGAGACACGCCCCTGACGACAATACAAGGGGGGAGGCAGCAACAGCCGAATCCCCAGGACTCAACCAGACAGCTCACACCGTTGCTATATTACAGAAACGAACTAGATCGGTAACTGTAAAAAAAAATAAAACAAATAATATTAGTACACATTCATTCCCCCGGGAAGGCTCCGAAGAGGAATCCCGAGGAAAAGGAACAAGAATTACACAACAGGCACGTGCCCTCACAACCACTTACACTCGCGGAAGGAGAGCTGTAACCAAAACAGAATTATAACAATTATAATTATGTAACTATGTAATTATGTAATTTAAAAATGAATGAACACTAAGGAAAAAAACGAAAACCCCGAAAGGAATCGTTCTACAAGCTGAAAAATTAACAACTACAATTAGATTCATAAACTAATTGAGACAAAATGTACGGCGTAGCAACCCCACCCAAACGGGAAGGAAGCTACAAGGGCGTAGTAAAACATAGTAAAAGGGTGAACGACCTCAAGAGAGAGAGAGAGAGAAAGACCGAAGTCAAACTCGATCGCAACCCATAAAATTAGGCCGTGGTGGCCTAACTGCCGAGGCCTCCACGTAGATATCGTACACTACACACACACATCTGAAAAGGAAACTTACTTATTTCTATACTCAAATATATATACAAACATGAAAACATGTTTACATATATATTGAGTAAAAGAAAAGTAAGCGATTAAGTAAAGACAAAACAGACAATGGCTGCCAAGCGAGGACCAAGACAGAGACGTCTGTCACAGTCCGAGCCAAAAGTGAAAGTGAGTATTCACCTGTGTGTGAGGGGGAGGAGGGGTAGCTAGCTACCACTCCCCTACCCCCCCGCTAACTAGCGCGGGGGTAATACACCCTCGTTAAATTCTAATGGCTCGCCATTTCAGCTACGCTAAAAGTAATAACCCCCTTTGTAAATAGCGTGGTTTGTATTTCGGTTACGGAACAAATCAAATTTATGTAAAAAAAAAAAAAAAAAAAAAAACATGGAATATATATAGGAGTATTCTATCTCAAGTGACATTGCATTGAAATGGAACATTTTATTAAGGCAACCATGAGGTGTACTTAAAAATAATGTTTTTTATTTTCATTAGAAAAAAATATTAGGGCTGCCTAGTATATATAAAAACTATAAAAGAAAAGAAAATCATTTATTACATAACTGATCATGGTAAATATTGTTGTCATAATTCCAATCAAACAAAACTTCACCTGGATTTATTTTTTGTTGTCTTTTTTTCTCTTGGTTTTTTCTTAGAGTTAGAGCCAGTCAGTACATGCGAAATGAAACGTCTCCTTTTCTCTTCTTTACTAGGCTTCTTCTTACTCTTTTGCATCTGGAAAAAGAATATCACAAAATTCTTAAAGATTAATGACAAGTGACGAACAGCCATATGCTGAAAATCAAATTTTGGTTACAAATATATAAAGTACTCATTTCCGGCACACGTCTTATCTAATGGATGCTCAAGGTGATAAGGTTAGAACATAATGTACCTGATTACAAAACCTAGCAAGTCTTATTCATCAGCCATCAATTGTTAACTTAATGAAGATGAACTAAAATTGTTTTGCTTAATGACTGCTACTATAAATGACAGTACTGTTTGTAGATGAAAATTTTTTATTTTTATGAAACTTCCCTGATGTTTATATTGCCTGTACTCAAAGCTGTGTTGAGGTCTACCACAAAAATAAAAACTTCCCATTCTCTCCCCTGGAAAATACTTCCTACCCTCTGGGAAGCACCACGCTATCTGGCGGTTGAAATTAACTAAATACTTCCCGCTGCGATACAAATCAAATTTCTGTAGTTCGTTTTACATAGCGGTTCTATTTGCAGTACTTATTTCTGCGTTATCTTGACTACTCGCAAGGTAACTCTGTAGGTGATTGTGTTCAAGCTTTCCTATACCTTTATGGTGTGAATATTTAATAAAGATTATTTTGAGATAACTAAATGTTTATACTTTAACTAGCGGTGAACCCAATTCAATTGGAATTTTACATTGTTCATTTTTCTAGGCTACTAGATGTGCTAACGTACATTTTCCAAGTGAGTTCCTTGCCTAGAGAGGTGTAAAGTATACAGAAACTTATTTTGCTATATGTTTTTCACTTCTTTTTTGTTTTCGGTCATTTTCAAGCGTTCAATAAGGCAACTTATTTTAGAAGTTTCTGTGATTGACATCAATATCAAGATGATAGTATCTGTTGTGCTTAATAGATACTGTATGCGGATACACACCACGTACGACCGATAGACAGCTATGTGAACAGGCAGATCTACTACCATATTGTCTAAAAGACAGGTATCTGTTTAAATAAAAATACCAATACAGTAATTAAACTAAAAGAAATATAGTTCCTCAAACAATGATAGCTGCCTTAACACTAAGAATAAATGCTACTATAATAAGTAATGTTACCAATAATTGCATTGCATTTTGATTAATGTATGAACAACAACTGTAGTACAGGTAGCTTATAAGGGGGACAATCCGTAATTGCTGCTATACAAAAAGTTCCTTGTACCAAAGCATCTCGTCAAAATTTTTTTCCTAAACTATGAGTAGCTAATGTTGGTGGCAAAACTAAAGTTTGACATGGGTATTTTAATGACAACACTCAATGAAATTTATGAATTGCGTCAGTACCACACGTATATTTTTTTTTATCTTTCATTTTATTTTGAATGTCCTAATTTAGTTCCTAGCTATAAGGTTTAAAAGCAAGATGCAAGAAAATGTGAACCTGTCTAGGGGAAGATAAGACTTAATCCTTCTGTTACATTAGAAAATAATAGGCAGCAAGAAACAAAATCTGTCATCAATTAAAGTCATTTACAATAGTTAGACTTTCATTAAAGTAATTCTTTAAAATAAAGATTTCCGTAAATAATGTCAAAACGCACTTGTACCTACATACAAACCAAGAAATATTACTTACCTTCTTGAATTTATCGCTTCGGATCATCTCTTGACCTGAAAATTTGCCGGAACTCAAACCCTCAGTGTTGTTCTTCTGACCCTTACCACGAGAACCACCTTTACCTTGCTTGTTTTTGTTTTTCATGAACTTCAGGCTCATTCTTGATGAGCCTTTGACTTTCATGAAGCCCAATGACTGTCCGTCCTGAGGCAGTTCTTGACCTTTCTTTTGGAACTTCTTCACCTAAACAACATTGAATATCAATTAAAATAAATCTTTAAGTGAAATAGTGAAAATCATATCTAACTTTTAATTTGATAATAAACAGAGAGACCTATTTACCTATCACGGGTAAATGAACTTCATTGGTTATCAAATATAAACCTCACTCTCATGAGTTAATGAACTGAGCTTGTTAATAAATAGTTTACTTTGATGCCCGGCTAAAAGTACACTCTCATAATGCTGGTACAAATAGTCTCTTACTGTATATGGAAAAAAATGTACTGTACATGTATGGTATTGTATATTTGCTATCAAACAAAAGGGTTAGGTATTGTTTTTTCTTTTTTTAAGATTCCGACAAAATTTGTTTTGGGAGTTTGTCTGTGGAAACTTATCATGTGCAGTTTTGATTCCTTGCAAGTTTATTCCCCTTAATCATATTCTATATTTTCTGCATTAAAATATGTTATTTTTATTAATAAAATAAATTTTTGAATATACTTACCCGATAATCATGTAGCTGTCAACTCCGTTGCCCGACAGAATTCTATGGAGGGATACGCCAGCTATCACAATACTAGAAGGGGGTGTATTTACCAGCGCCACCTGTGGCCAGGTACTCAAGTACTTCTTGTTGACACCTCCTCAATTATTCCTCGGTCCACTGGTTCTCTATGGGGAGGAAGGGAGGGTCGATTAAATCATGATTATCGGGTAAGTATATTCAAAAATTTATTTTATTAATAAAAATAACATTTTTCAATATTAAACTTACCCGATAATCATGTAGCTGATTCACACCCAGGGGGGTGGGTGAAAACCAGTGTACAAGATTAAAGGATAGCTAAGTATCCCATATTTCATATAATCAGTTATCCACAATAACAATGAAATAATAAGTACCTGGTAAGGAAGTCGACTTGAACCGTTACTCTGCCTTTAATAAGATCGTCTTCCTTACTGAGCGCAGCGTTCCTCTTGGGAGGCTGAATCAACTCAAAGGTGCTAAAGTATACAGGGCTGCAACCCATACTAAAGGACCTCATCACAACCTTTAACCTTGGCGCTTCTCAAGAAAGAATTGACCACCCGCCAAATCAACAAGGATGTGGAAGGCTTCTTAGCCGACCGTACAACCCATAAAAAGTATTCAAGAGAAAGGTTAAAAAGTTATGGGATTATGGGAATGTAGTGGCTGAGCCCTCGCCTACTACTGCATTCGTTGCTACGAATAGACCCAGGGTGTAGCAGTACTCGTAAAGAGACTGGACATCTTTGAGATAGAATGATGCGAACACTGACTTGTTTCTCCAATAGGTTGCATCCATAACACTCTGCAGAGAACGGTTCTGTTTGAAGGCCACTGAAGTAGCCACAGCTCTCACTTCATGTGTCCTTACCTTCAGCAAAGCAAGGTCTTCTTCCTTCAGATGAGAATTTGCTTCTCTAATCAGAAGCCTGATGTAGTAAGAAACTGAGTTCTTAGACATTGGTAGAGAAGGCTTCTTGATAGCACACCATAAGGCTTCTGATTGTCCTCGTAATGGTTTTGACCTTTAGATAGTACTTAAGAGCTCTAACTGGGCAAAGTACTCTCTCCAGTTCGTTCCCCACCATGTTGGACAGGCTTGGGATCTCGAACGACTTAGGCCAAGGACGGGAAGGAAGCTCGTTTTTAGCCAAAAAACCGAGCTGTAAGGAACATGTAGCCGTTTCAGATGTGAAACCTATGTTCCTGCTGAAGGCGTGGATCTCACTTACTCTTTTACCTGTTGCTAAGCACACGAGGAAAAGAGTTTTTTAATGTGAGGTCCTTAAAAGAGGCTGATTGGAGCGGTTCAAATCCTGATGACATTAGGAACCTTAGGACCACGTCTAGATTCCAGCCTGGAGTGGACAACCGACGTTCCTTTGAGGTCTCAAAAGACCTAAGGAGGTCCTGTAGATCTTTGTTGGAGGAAAGATCCAAGCCTCTGTGGCGGAAAACCGCTGCCAACAAACTTCTGTAACCCTTGATCGTAGGAGCTGATAGGGAGCTTACGTTCCTTAGATGTAACAGGAAGTCAGCAATCTGGGTTACATTGGTACTGGTTGAGGAAAACTGCATTGGCCTTGCACCAGCTTCGGAAGACTTCCCATAAAGACTGATAGACTCTGAGAGTGGATGTCGTCCTTGCTCTGGCAATCGCTCTGGCTGCCTCCTTCGAAAAGCCTCTAGCTCTTGAGAGTCTTTCGATAGTCTGAAGGCAGTCAGACGAAGAGCGTGGAGGTTGGGAGTACCTTCTTTACGTGAGGTTGACGCAGAAGGTCCACTCTAGGAGGAAGAGTCCTGGGAACGTCGACCAGCCATTGCAGTACCTCAGTGAAACATTCTCTCGCGGGCCAGAGGGGAGCAACCAACGTCAGCCGTGTCCCTTTGTGAGAGGCGAACTTCTGAAGTACCCTGTTGACAATCTTGAACGGCGGGAATGCATACAGGTTGAGATGGGACCAATCCAGCAGAAAGGCATCCACGCGAACTGCTGCTGGGTCTGGAATCGGAGAACAATACAAGAGGAGCCTCTTGGTCATCGAGGTAGCGAATAGATCTATGGTTGGCTGATCCCACAGGGCCCAAAGTCTGCTGCAAACATTCTTGTGAAGGGTCCACTCTGTGGGGAAGACCTGACCCTTCCGGCTGAGGCGATCTGCCATGACATTCATATCGCCCTGAATGAGCCTCGTTACCAGCGTGAGCTTTCGATCTTTTGACCAAATGAGGAGGTCCCTTGCGATCTCGAACAACTTCCTCGAATGAGTCCCTCCCTGCTTGGAGATGTAAGCCAAGGCTGTGGTGTAGTCGGAGTTCACCTCCACCACCTTGTTAAGCTGGAGGGACTTGAAGTTTATCAAGGCCAAATGAACTGCCAACAACTCTTTGCAATAGATGTGAAGTGTCCTTTGCTCCTGATTCCATGTTCCCGAGCATTCCTGTCCGTCCAGTGTCGCACCCCAGCCCGTGTCCGATGCGTCCGAGAAGAGACGGTGGTCGGAGGACTGAACAGCCAATGGTAGACCTTCCTTGAGAAGAATGCTGTTCTTCCACCACGTTAGAGTAGACCTCATCTCTTCGGAAACAGGAACTGAGCCCGTCTCTAGCGTCATGTCCTTTATCCAGTGAGCAGCTAGATGATACTGAAGGGGGCGGAGGTGGAGTCTCCCTAACTCGATGAACAGGGCCAGCGATGAAAGTGTCCCTGTTAGACTCATCCACTGCCTGACTAAGCATCGGTTCCTTCTCAGCATGCTCTGGATGCATTCTAGGGCTTGGAAGATCCTTGGGGCCGACGGACAAGTCCGAAAAGCTCGACTCTGAAGATCCATACCCAAGGAGACAATGGTCTGGGATGGAACGAGCTGAGACTCCTCAAAATTGACCAGGAGGCCCAGTTCCTTGGTCAGATCCATAGTCCATTTGAAAATCTCCAGACAGCGACGACTTGAGGGAGCTCTTAAAAGCCAGTCGTCTGACGGAGCCGGACACAAGATCATGATACTGCTGCACAGTCTGTAAACTGTCAATCATGGGCAAGCGAGGAAGTACAGTGACAACCCGAATCTGTCTAGACTGTCTGGGTCGTACAGACAACTCCTTAACGGGTTGCTGAGGTTGCCCACTGCGTCACAACAAGTCCCTTCTGTTGGTTGTTGAACGTCTTCCCCGTGACACATTGACTCCGTAAACAAAAAATCCTCTAACAAGGACTAAGCTTGGACTGCATGTCATGCAACACAGCTCAAGGTCTATGGGAGCAGGTGTGGTAACAGACGGGATTAGCGGCTGAAGTGTAACCATTACCTTCCCTGTAAGCATGTTATGCTTAAATAAAAGTCCATAAGAGGTTATGCAGCTAAAGGCTCCCTCCAAATGACAGAGTCCTCAAGGGAATATCAGAAGGAGGGAGAAAAGAACTTTCTCATCTACAGGGACCTTATCCTAGCTAAGTTCTCTGAGTGAGGGTTCACTGGTGCAAAGCAGCAGACTAGAAGGCAATGTTATGAAACTGCTTGACAGTCTAGTGAGTTGGCAACAACCCAAGATGTGTTGAGAAGCATGCGGTAAGGTATGCAGAGCATGATGTATGCAGAGTATGCTGTATGCAGAGCATGCTGAATGCAGAGCATGCTGTATGCAGAGCATGTTGTATGCAGAGCATGCTGAATGCAGAGCATGCTGAATGCTGAGCATGTAGGAAGTAGAGCCTGCTGTAAGCAGAGCCTGCTGAAAGGAAAGCAGAGCGTGTGCATGGCGTTTAACATTTCTCAGAAATTCCATGACCAGTGCTAGAGTGCTTAATGCATGCTTGCATGGGGTTTAAACCATGGTATGCTGAACAGCAGAGTCAGAACGAGCTGGAACAACAACAGAGGTTTCCTCAACTTGAGGGAAAACCTGAGGTTCAGACTGCATAGGCTGAACAACAGACGGAGCAGAAGGCAGGTGCAAGGGTGAAGGAGGTTGACTCCTAGCAAGAGTTGCACCCAAGGATTGTACCAGCTAAGCGGAGGACGGAGGCGGAGTAGTCCGTTCCTGTTCCTGAGAGATGAGTGGAGCATGAGAAGGTTGAGGCTGCGCAGAACAAGGTAAAGTTCTAGCAAGCTGAGGCTCCTGAGGCGCAAGTGCATGGTGTAGATGAGCTTGCCTAGATGAGGGTTGAACTCGGTGCAGCGCTGGTTGAGCAGACAGACTCACGGAGGGGAGAGGTTGTTGTACCCCAACCGAGAGTTGCACCACTGGAGGAGCAGCAAGGGGAGGAGGAGGAAGAGTGTAACTCTCCTGATCCCAAAGCAAGGGTTGCCTTAAAGAAGGCTGAGGCTGAACAACACTGTGAACAGCAAACTCCGAAAGTGGTTCAACATCGTACGCCTGGCAGATGGAGCTGCGACTGGGTGCAGCGAGTGCAGGCGGGTGCAGCACAGGCTGAACGGGTGCAGGAGGTTGGTGCACCACCGGTGCAGGCGGGTGCAGCATAGGCTGAACGGGTGCAGGAGGTTGGTGCACCACCGGTGCAGGCGGGTGCAGCACAGGCTGAACGGGTGCAGGAGGTTGGTGCACCACCGGTGCAGGCGGGTGCAGCACAGGCTGAACGGGTGCAGGAGGTTGGTGCACCACAGGTGCAGGAGGTGCAACACTCTCAGCACGACACTCACGCATCAAGTCCGAAAGCTGTGCTTGCATGGACTGTAGTAGAGTCCACAACATCATACGCCTGGCAGATGGTACTGTGATCAGGCGGAGCGAGTGTAGGAGGAGGGAGTGTAGGCGGAGGCGGTGGAGCAACACTCTCAGCCCGACACTCACTCATCAAGTCCGAAAGCTGTGCTTGCATGGACTGTAGTAGAGTTCACAACATCGTACGCCTGGCAGATGGTGCTGCGACCAGGCGGAGCAGGTGCAGGCTGGGCGAGCACAGGCGGAGCAGGTGCAGGCTGGGCGAGCACAGGTGCAGCGAGAACAGGTGGAGGGAGTGCAGGCGGTGCAACACTCTCAGCCCGACACTCACGCATCAAGACCGAAAGTTGTGACTGTATGGACTGCAGTAGAGTTAACTTGGGGTCGGCAGACACTAAGTTCTGCTGAGGTAAAGCCTTAACAGCAGAGATCTGTTGTGGCAGAACCTTACTCCTCTTAGTCGGAGTGTAATCAACTGATGACTTAGGAGAGTCAGAGCTAACCCAACGACTGCATTCGGGTTGTGAACTTTAACTTCGTACGTCTGGCATAGGTCTGGACTTAACGTTTAAGAAGTCTTGAGACCTGAGACCAGCGTTACTCTGCCTTTATTTACTCCCCTAATCTCTTCTGCAGACGAGCAAAATAAGGGCTCAATCGTCTGCGGGTGGGAGTGACGGTCTCGGTAAGACACGCCCACAACCACCGAGAATACTTCTGTGCGCCGATCAAGGCCTGCTGAACCCTTATGCCCTTCGACATTGCTTCTCCCCTGGGCTTGGGAGCTTGCAAGAGGTCCCGGACTGGGAGGACGACTGGCGCGCACAAAAGTACCCTCACGCACTAATCACTTATCACTTTGATTTCTGTTTGCACTTATTTCACTGAACTCGAAACTTAAGTGGTTTGTACCTGAAATACGCAATTCTATCCTTTCTAAAAATTAGTAATTGCGAAAACAGAATTACAATGTAACAGAAAAATCTAATGAAAGATAAATCAGTGGTTGGAAAGAGACTAAACACTAGATCACTCTAGAAACGTTTAGTTTCTTCCCCTAAAGAGACTAGGGAGAAGAGCAAAAATCGATAATGACGTTACTCGTACGCCTGGCAGGCTTGAATGAAACGTTTATCCTCTTTCTCCCTCCGTCTCTATCTCTCTCTCTCTCTCTCTCTCTCTCTTGACTTAGAACCTGAGAGCAGAGCCCAATCATATATATCGTTAAAACATATTATTGTTAAAGGAAAAAACTGAAAAGTTCCTTTATTAGGATCAAAACCATTAAGTTAAGAAAGAATGAACAAAACGCTAGACACGGTTACTCTTACTGCAACGTGAAACCGTGAACATTCTTTCTCTATCGTAACGATAGAGTGCAAGTTGAACGTTCTGAACGTCAACAACTGCAGAGACAAAACAAAACGTTAGTTCAGCTTTGAAAACAGTACGAGACTGTCAAAGAAAATCTTTCAAACTCTGTGGCGGAAATAGCATAATATGTTAACAGGTAAAACCGAAATGACGGGCTCAAAGTTTATTAACTTCGGTAAAAGACCGCCTACTATTAGGAAGGTCGAATATAAACAAATATAAAAATTAATTTTAATGAGTTTATAATAAAAGGAAGTTAATCGAAGAGGCCTATAAGAGGCGGAGAGATATAAAATAAATCTATAACTTTGTTAAGCAAAATTAAGAAAGAGAGTCTATACTCTCTTAAACACCAACACTTCCGTCTAAGGGAAGGGTCGGCCATTGAAAGGTGAACGAGAGTTCATACTCTCTCGTCACCATAATTAATCAAATTAATTCCAAAAGCTAACTAAGCTAATATAGAAGTTTTCCAGTAAAGCGACAGCCGAAATCAAAGAGAAATACTTCACCAAAGTCGTGAAAATACTCCAAGAACATAAGCGTATCCCAGAACGTCTTGCCGGAAGCACGACAGAGGAATAATTGAGGAGGTGTCAACAAGAAGTACTTGAGTACCTGGCCACAGGTGGCGCTGGTAAATACACCCCCTTCTAGTATTGTGATAGCTGGCGTATCCCTCCATAGAATTCTGTCGGGCAACGGAGTTGACAGCTACATGATTATCGGGTAAGTTTAATATTGAAAATTACTAAACTATTATTAGACGATCTTCAAGACATTTCTTCCATAAAAGCAAACCTTTTGATATACAGAAGTTGACATATCAAAAGCATCCAGTAAGAACGGAAGTTAAAAACAAAAACTTACTTTTTTCACACAACGCTGAATTCTCAAGTTTCGTTTCTTGAACAATTTCCCATCAAGCTGAAGAGCAACTTCAACAGCATCTGAAGACTGAAATTTTACAAAATTCACATGATGTACATCTTATAATTCTCTCTACTTTGCATCAAATGAACTGTAATTTCTTATACTGATTTCCAACATCAAATTTAATAATTCAATAAAAGTAAATGAGTAAAAATAGCAACAAAAATGCACTTACTCTGAAGTTTACGTAACCAAACCCTTTTCCAGAAGAAAACTTTTTGTCTCGTATAATGCGGACATTGTCTATCTCACCGCATTCCTCAAAATGTTTAAACAAGTCTTCTTCTTCACATTCTTTTGAGATAAAAAATATAAATGACCACATTATTTTTGAAATACTAAAAATGAGTAAATCAAGATTTTTTCTTGTAGGATACAATTTACATTCCACGTTTAGAGTGCATGACTTAAATTACAATACAGTGCTTTAGAACAGTATTTATCACTCAAGGAGAACCCAGCCTTATTGACTGTAAAAATGAAGTATTACACAACTACATGAATAAGTACATTCACAATAAGATACTGACCAAAGGGTAAGTTACCCACAAACACAGCACAGCGCCTGTCATGAGCCTTAGGTTGAACTGATCGATCAACCCATACATGGTTACCTTCAAACAGTGCTCCGTTTGCTTTCAGAGCAGCTTCCATCATCTCAACTGTTTCAAACCGTACATAAGCATTTACAGTTGATCGTGATGGATGAACGTTACGCCTGAGAAAAAAATAAATTAAATAAGGTATCCGAGATCCTAAATACTTCAAACTTCAGACAGAATTCCATAATAATACACTATCTTAATTTTTTACTCTTCTCATTTAAGACCAGAAAATACATGGCAAAAAATTAGATAAAAAAGATAAGCAAATCATATGAAATATCTGGATAAAATAAATAACACCTAAGTTTTCAGCACAAGGGTGAAAAAAAGGGGAAATAAAACCATATTTTCACCAAATAATTTATTATTTCAATACTCACTCAATCTCTGAATAGCTCACAGGATTCAAGCAGAGGCATTCAGGAAGAAAAAAAGGAAACTAGAGTTTAAAACTGCATTTGAAAAACTCCCACGATGTTGATAACCCTTATTGCCAGATGTGAGTACTTATGACAGATACTACTGCTAGAGTGTTATGGGGTCCTTTATCTGGCCAGACAGTACTACATTGGATCTTTCTCTCTGGTTACAGTTCACTTTTCCTTTGTCTACACATACACCGAATAGGCTGGCCTATTTTTTACAGATTCTCCTCTGTTCCCGTACACCTGATGACACTGAGATTACCAAACAATTCTTCTTCATCCAAGGGGTTAACTACTGCACTGTAATTGTTCAGAGGCTACTTTTCTCTTGGTAAGAGTAGAAGAGACTCTTTAGCTATGGTAAGCAGCTCTTCTAAAAGAAGGACACTCCAAAATCAAACCACTGTTCTCTAGTCTTGGGTAGTACAATAGCCTCTGTACCATGGTCTTCCACTGTCTTGGGTTAGAGTTCTCTTGATTGAGGGTACACTCAGGCACACTATCCTATCTAATTCCTCTGCCTCTTGTTTTGTTACAGTTTTTATAGTTTATATAGGAAATATTTACTTTAATGTTGTTACTGTTCTTAAAAAATTTTATTTTTCCTTTTTTCCTTTCCTCACTCTGCTTTTTTCCCTGTTGGAGTCACTGTGCTTATAGCATCCTGCTTTTCCAACTAGGCAAGTAGCTTAGCAAGTAATAATAATAATAATAATAATAATAATAATAATAATAATAATAATAACTAGCATTATTTTTGGGGATATTATGCGGCGAAGTCTCCAGGGAGATTATTATAAGGGATAGAACAGGGAACCCAATACAGTATAACATAAAATACCAAAGAAATATTTTCTCCCCTGCTTTAGGGCCAGTGTGTAAAATTTGCAAAGCCCGGACTCAAGTGTGTATAAAGGAGACCCACAGGTTCATGCTCTATTGAGCCCATCACAGCACTTCCAATACTGAAAATCCTCAGCCAACCAATGACATGTCATCACTGAGAACCAATAATAATTCTGGAGACCTCTTTGTTCTTATTGCAGAGCTGTCAACAAATACCTTGCTCAGCTCCGTTAAATGATGAGTCTTCGTCTTACGTTTTAAATCTTACTTAAAATTCCTTGCTGAAACTGACTAGATCTAATGTCATAAGATTCTCTGGTAATTCATGTTTTCCGAACATCTATGCCTCAAATAACCTTGTTGGTCTGCATAAAACCACATCCTCTTATTATCATGTATTCACTAGCTTTTAGAAC
Source organism: Palaemon carinicauda (assembly GCF_036898095.1). Lineage (NCBI taxonomy): Eukaryota > Metazoa > Arthropoda > Malacostraca > Decapoda > Palaemonidae > Palaemon > Palaemon carinicauda. Next base: position 34,634,503 of record NC_090737.1, on the reverse strand, counting down.
ATGAAAGTAATTTTAAGCAAGAATAGGACGAGCATTGATATTTTTGTTCTAGTTATTAAACCAAACTATAATAAACTCACTATAATGCTCCCAAAATCTAACCAATGTCCAGTCATACAGTATGTAGTAGTGGTGAGGTCGTACATTTTTTTCAGTTGCTTTGACAAAGAGATTATGAAACATTGGTTACCGCCAACCCATCATGGGTTCCAATTACACCACGGATGACGTTACAGACCAATGACATATTAGGAGGGTAGGAAATCTAAGGAAGGGAAGTTTTTTCTACTCTTATTTCAAAGTTTGGAAAGCTGAAGCTTCAAAAAACATAATCATGGTCAACATCAGGTAAGATTCATTGAAATAATGGAGTATCAGTCTCACCTAATAACAACTGTCTACCTCCCATTTCTCAGAAAAAGTGGTTAAAAGAATTTGGGATACATTTCTGAAGAATTTACAACTATAGGAATTAAGTACAAAACCAATATTGTAATAAATTAAAAACTTAGAAATGCAAAGAAGCTTGTTTAGTTCAACTACCTGACTTTAAATCATTTGACTTTATAAGAGTGACTTGTTTCTCTATTGAGCTGGCTAAGAAGGGTCAAGCCATATGCTAACGACCTGTCCACTACTCACTGGGGCTGCTCCTAAGCCAGAGAAAACTATTTTGTCCTTTATTTCTGGCTGAACTTTTCACCCTTCCTTAATGGAATAGCAATTAATTTCAGGTACGCGTTACTTAATTAATAAATTCAATGATATACAAGGTTCTTTTGAATTATGGGTGTGCATCTTCAAATACTGTACAATAAACATAATAAAGAAAGAATAAAAATCAACATACTTTACAACAGCTTCCTTTTTGCTTACTTCAGGCTGAGCTGGAGCAGCAGATCTAAGTCTAACGGCTTCTACCTGCAAAATGGATAGAAAGAATGTAAATAGTTTCTATGAGAGACTTAAAAATTATCTTATTCTAAATAACATAAATTCCCCATGAGCAGGAGATCCAATGGAACTATAGTACAAGATTCCCTCAGATTGGCTTATTTGGTATCACTTCACTAAAGATCTAGCATTTGTACAAATCAACTCCATGTTAAAGCATAACTTTTCAAATCTTTACTTTCAGCTGATCTTTTCTCAGCGTGTATTTGAATTACCGCCCTACTTGTAACTGGGAAACAAATCTTCATTGTTTAAAAATTTTTCTCCATTTCTCTCCATGCAGTTATCACAGATTAAACACTGAAAGATGGATAGATAGATAGATAGATATACAATATAGATACAGTATATAGATATATAATATATGTATATATACTGTACATATATATATATATATATATATATATATATATATATATATATAGATAGATAGATAGATAGATATATAGATATAGATATAAATAAAGATATATATATATATATAAATATATATATATATATATATATATATATATATATATATATATATATATATATATATACTGTATCAAACAATACTCCTTGTTATTGATTCGTATGTGCATCAGCTGATCTAATCACCTAATCACAGCACCAAAAATACTTTGATCATTAAAATATATCCAAAATTTAAAACAAAAGCACATAAATGTTTTATTAAAGCATAATTAACTATTTAAATAATCGTAATTTTCTATAATGCAATAATGCTTCCAAAACGAAATAGAATATTTTAAACTATGATTTGAGAGAGAGAGAGAGAGAGAGAGAGAGAGAGAGAGAGAGAGAGAGAGAGAGAGAGAGAGAGAGAGAGAGAGAGAGAGAGAGAGAATCAGTGCTGAACAGTAATTGAATGCACTATTTTGTTTTTTTCTTTAAAAGAAACAATTATCAACAAAATATTTGTTTTTAATTTATAAAATAAGCTGTAATTGTTTAAGAAAGTATAAAACTAAAACAATTTGTGAGTTTCAGCAATAATTATAACTACAAATTCATCAATGAGATCATGTAATCATACCATCTACTGCCATCATGGCAAAATACGTAGACCTACACAATCCTAAAGGAATGTTTTTACTGTAAAGATAAAATTATTACTTATTTTACTTAAAAACACAACTACAGTACAGTATGTAATTATACTCAGCACATATGTTATTAAGTCAATCCTTCCAAATTACAGTACTATGTAAGTAAGAAAAAATTATACCATTATTAAAACGCAATCGCAGTTTTTTTTCGGTTCTTGTAGCTGTATGCGTTTATATAATGATTATACTGTAATATTACTGACAATGCTTTTATTATATTTTATTTTTCTAGCCCACTCAACTAGAAGATGAAATAAATATAATTACTGCTTAGCAAGATCGACACATATTGCATCATGCTTCAATGAAATGTGTAAGCTACAAGTTGTCCGAACGAAAACACTGACCACTTACACTAAGTAGAGTTAAGGTGTACTGTAGTGATATTACTGTACTTATATTACAGTAATATACACTACAGTATCAGCGAGTATTAGATTATGTACAGTACAGTATTACAAGATAGGAATAACTTTTGTTATACAGAACAATAGGGGGATGATGACGACTTGGTAAATATTTACTTTAGCACAATACTGTACTGTGACCTTACTGCGTTCAGTATGTAGTGTACATGTGTGCAAATGTACTGTACACTGTACATATGATTATACACTGTTGTAGAAATGACAAATTCGGAGATAATATGTATTTTTCCTAACCATACAAACCTTAGCTATTTACATTGGGTTTACTTTCGGCGTAGCTGAAATGACGAGCCAATAGTTTTTAACGAGGGTTAACTACCCCCGCGCTAGTTAGCGGGGGTAGGGGAAGGGGTAGCTTACTACCCCTCCCCCCCACACACCGGTGATTTACTTCACTTCACTTAGAGGTAGGACTTGACTTGGGGGACAGGGCTGGCGGGCAAATATGTGCAAATAGCTAAGGTTTGTATGGTTAGGAAAAATACAAATTATCTCCGAATTTGTCATTTGTTCCGTAACCGAAATACAAACCACGCTATTTACATTGGGTGACTTACCCCTTAGGAAGGGTGGAAAGTCCCCAGCCTTACTGACTTTGGCTTTACCCAGGGGCTCTGCTTCCCAGTGAGCAGCACTTGAGAAAAGGAGCCCCTGCACCTCACAAGTTCCTTGTTTCGCAAGGAACGTGTGGCCTACATAAGTTGTGTGTGGAGGAAAGAGCGTGACTCGTCCTATGAAGTTGACCTTGAGACCTTTAGATAGGAATCCAGGATAGGACGTTCCCAATACCACCTCGTTAGGGTATGGGGGACGCGACAGTATTAAACTTAATACTAGGAGCACAAGGAAGCATGGGTTACCTGCAGAGGTTGAGGTCAGTTATGCGGAGACCAGGATCCTGCTTCCCCAAGAGAGGGGAGGATGAAGAAAGAAGTAAGGGTCAGACATACTCTTTCAGTCACGCAGACTAAAACCGGGTAACAACGCCCTCAACCTACTGCTACTTGTCCATAAAGGAGCCTGAGGTTAGACCAGCTGTTGTGCAGCCACCACAGGGCCGATAGAAAACGTATCGAGGCTCCTGTGGGTCACGCCCTGCAGGTAGTGGGCTGTGAAGGTCGTCTGATGCTTCCACACCCCAGCTTGAAGCACCTGCGTCACAGAGAAGTTTCTCTTGAAGGCCAGGGACGTAGCAATGGCCCTGACGTCGTGTGCCCTAGGGCGACGTGACGGAGGAGGGTCTGGATTCAAGGCGTGATGGATAACCCTTCGAATCCAAGCCGAGATGGTATTCTTGGTGACCCTCCTCTTCGTCCTGCCTGTGCTAACAAACAATGCTTGCACTTGAGGACGAACTGCAGCTGTTCTCTTCAAGTAACACCTCAGACACCTCACTGGACATAGTAGCAGCTGGTCTGGGTCGCTTGTTACAGAACGGAGACTCACGATCCTGAAAGAGTCGAACCGTGGGTCCGGCACTCCAGGATTCTGAGTCTTGGCAACAAACTCAGGGATGAAACTGAGCGTTACCTCCCCCCATCCCCTTGAATGGGCGATGTCGTACTAGAGACCATGAAGTTCACTAACTCGCTTGGCAGAGGCCAAAGCGAGCAGGAAAGCCGTCTTCCAAGACAGGTGGCGATCAGAGGCCTGGCGTAATAGTTCGAAGGGAGGTCTCTTCAGAGCCCTGAGAACCCGAACTATGTTCCAAAGAGGAGGTCTCACTTCCGACTGAGGGCAGGTATGAGTAGAGAGTTCCAGCGAGGAAGAAATGTCCACTCCCTTCAGCCTAAAAGCCAGGCTTAAGGCTGAGCGATAGCCTTTCACCGCTGAGACCGAAAGGCGCATTTCCTCCCGCAAATAAATGAGGAACTCCGCTATTGCTGGAACAGTGGCATCGAGTGGAGAGATACCCCTCCTACGACACCAACCACAGAAGACTCTCCACTTCGCCTGGTAGACTCCCTCAGAGGACTTTCGCAGGTGCCGAGACATCCTCTCCGCAACCTGTTGCGAAAAGCCTTTCTCCGTGAGGAGACGCTGGACAGTCTCCAGGCGTGAAGCCGAAGCGAGGCTACGGCCTTGTGGAAGATGTTGCAGTGTGGTTGTCTGAGTAGCTCTTGTCGTGGGGGAAGTTCTCTCGGGAGCTCCGTCAGGAGATGCAGAAGGTCCGGGAACCATTCCGCGTGTTGCCATAGCGGAGCTACCAGAGTCATCGAACAGTTGACCGATAGTCTGGTCCTGTTGAGCACCCTTCTCATCAGACAGAACGGTGGGAAGGCGTACACGTCGATGTTGTCCCACCGTTGTTGGAAAGCATCTTGCCAGAGTGCCTTGGGGTCCGGGACAGGGGAGCATTACAGGGGCAGCTTGAAATTCAAAGCTGTCGCTAATAGATCCACGGTCGGGGAACCCCACAAAGTCAGGACTTTGTTGGCTATCTGAGGATCCAAAGACCACTCGGTACACACTATCTGCGAAGCCCTGCTCAGACTGTCGGCGAGCACATTCCTCTTGCCAGGAATGAAGCGAGATGATAGTGTTATCGAGTGGACTTCGGTCCACCTCAGAATCTCTACTGCAAGATGGGATAGCTGCTGCAAAAAAGTACCTCCCTGCTTGTTGATATAAGCCACTACCGTGGTGTTGTCGCTCTTCACCACCACGGAGTGACACGCCAGGGTCCGTTGGAACTGTTGAAGAGCCAGAAAGACGGCCTTCATCTCTAGCAGGTTGATGTGCAGGTACTTTTCTGATTCTGACCAAAGGCCTGAGGTCCTCTGGTCCAGAATGTGCGCCCCCCCACCCTTCTTTTGACGCGTCCGAAAACAGTGTCAACTCTGGGGGGAGGACGAGAAGATCTACTCCCTTTCGCAGGTTCTCGTCGACCAGCCACCACCGCAGGTCCGCCTGTTCCGAAGGTCCTATCGGGACCTGTAAGTCCGGGGAATCGGATCCTTGATTCCACCGGGACTTGAGCCACCACTGCAGGGATCTCATCCTGAGACGGCCATTTGGAACCAGACGAGCCAGGGAGGACAGGTGACCTAAGAGACGCAACCATGATTGGGCGGGAAGCTCTTCTTGCCTGAGGAAGGGTTCCGCCACCCTCCTCAGCCTTGCTATCCTGTCGTCTGATGTAAAGGCTTTGTGGAGATTGGTGTCTAACAACATGCCTAGATAAACCAGTCATTGGGACGGCTGCAGAGAGGACTTCTCGAGATTTACCATGATCCCCAGATCCTGGCAAAGTCCCAGAAGCCTGTCTTGGTGTCGAAGAAGGGTCGACTCCGAATCTGCTAGGATCAGCCAGTCGTCCAGATAACGAAGGAGACGAATGCCGTTCCTGTGCGCCCAAGATGAAATCAGGGTGAACACTCTGGTGAACACCTGAGGTGCTGTGGAGAGACCGAAGCACAGCACCTTGAACTGGTAGTTCTTGCTGTCTAGGCTGAATCTCAAGTACTTCCTGGAAGACGGATGGATTGGGATCTGAAAGTACGCGTCCTTTAGATCCAGTGTGCACATGAAGTCTTGTGGTCTCACCGCAAGTCTGACCGTGTCCGCTGTCTCCATGCTGAACGGAGTTTGCTTGACAAACTTGTTCAGAGCTGAGAGGTCGATGACAGGTCTCCAGCCTCCAGACGCCTTCTTTACAAGAAAGAGTCGACTGAAGAAGCCTGGGGAGCCGTCGACGACCTCCTGAAGAGCATCCTTCTTGAGCATGGTCTCGACTTCTGCCCGAAGGGCTAGCCCCTTTACCGATCCCATGGCATAGGAGCTCAACGACACTAGATTCGCTGTCAGGGGAGGTTGAGATGTCGTGAATGGGACGTGATAGCCTTGGCCGATCACGGAGACCGTCCAAGCATCGGCCCCATGTTGCTGCCACCTGTGCACGCAACTTTGAAGGCATCCCCCCACAGGTGGACACGCGGGGGGACTGCCACTCCTAGCGTTTGCGGCCGCGGCCGCTCCCTCTAGGAGTCTTGCCTCCCCTGGAGGACTTACCGCCCCTCTTGTCCTTGGCTGGAAAGGGCTGGGGCTTAGACACCACTTTCTTAGCTGCCGGCGCCTGCTTTGGTGTCTTGCGAGGCTGCTGCTGCGGTTGCTGCGGAGCTGGAGGCTTGTAGGGCCGAGATGCAAGGGCCCTTTGGAGGAGGGAATCTTGGCAAGACTTCCTCCACCTCTCAGCTGTACGTTCCATGTCCAGCGGCTCGAACAGATTCCCCCCAAGGAGGGAAGCGTGCCTGAGCCTGCAGACATCCACGGCGGGGACCTTCGGGTGGATCTACTCGGTCACCGCATCACGACGCTTCAACACCGAGTTGGCCCAAAGGTTGGTAACCTGATGTGCCAGGAACTCGATGGAGCGAGTGCCCGAGAGGAGGAAGGTCTCCAGGGCTTTCCTATTGGTCTCCTTAGACAGATCCTCGGAGCGCAATAGGATGCCCAGAGAACCTAGTCAGATATCCAGCCACGAAGTGGCCTGCATGGCGCACTTCGCGACCTTCTCATGGCTCAGGATCTCCGACGCCGAGAACGTCACCTGCCGGGCGGAGAGCTTCTCAAGGGGAACTCCCCTAGCGAGCTCTTCTACCGAATGATGGAGGGGAAGAGCGAGGCTAGACTCCCCCATGATCCCAAAATACCTCCTCTGCTGGAGACAAGGAGGTGGGAGGAGTTTGTTCACGGCAGAGGAACGACTGGAGGAAGCGAGAACAGCGAGTTGAGCATTGGCCCTGGCTCTGGCACTCTTCAGCCCCTGGGACCAGGGCAAAGCCGCACTGGCCTTGGGGGGCTTCTGAGTTCCGTACACCTGATCCAGGACCGTGTCCTTGCCTTCACAGGGGGCGATCACGGGGTCCATGAACCCGTTGAGCTGTCTCATCAGGCTCAGAACTTGCCAGAAGGCATGCTCAGACTCTTGCTGGTCTCCTCCCTGTGGACTGGCAGCTAAGTCTCCTGTCCCCGGAATCTCTTCCTGGGGAGATGCGTGGACGTTCTCCCGGGGTGCAGCTGGATCCTGACGAATTCGAGAAGAAGACTTCGGAATCGTCTTGGAGCCTTTAGGTTCCCTCCTGGGCGGGATACACGACCCCAACAAAGAGGTCTGGAAGGCGCCTTCCACGCGAGACGATTTCCCTCCACGAGGAGACGGCTCCCCCCTTGGTGCCGAGGGGGAGACCGCTACCTCACTGGATTCTCCTGAGGACGGAAAAGCCTCGTCCTCAGGAGAAGGAGAAAGTGCCTGCGAAGGGGATGGGGCCTTCCTGACGGACCTCTTAGGAACCAGCTTCTCCCTGGGAGAAGTCATCACGAAGTCCACTCCTCTCCTTCTCTTCAGCGGGGGTGAGGCCCGTGTTGGCTTGTGATCGGCGAGTGCCGGCTTCATAGCCTTCACTAACGCCCGCATCAGAGGACCAAACCAAGACTGCCGAGACACGGACACAGAGTCCGAAATTCCCGCTGGAGGGAAGGGGATCGGGCGATCCTTCGAAGTGGACACCACTGGACCTGCCTGTATGGAAAAAGGTGTAAGAAAGTTGCTCTGACCTCCGATGGGTCTTCCCTATCCTGAAAAAGAGACCTGCGCTTAGGCGGGGGCGATCCTGATTGCGGTCTGGCGACACGCGTCCCTGCTGCTGTCGCGAGCTGTGGAACCCGACGCGAACGGGGGTCGTGCTGACGCTCGTGCGTAGGCGAAACTAAAGAGTCGCGCGCGAGAGGCTGTTGAAGCGCGGGTGCGCAATCGCGCGGAGACAATCGAGCGCGGGAGCGGTCGCGCGCGGGGGAACGATCGCGCGGGCGTGTAGGCGAGTAAGCGCGTGGGCGAGCGAGCGCGAGGGCGAGCTGGCGAGGGAGCGCGTTGGCGCATCGGCGAGGGAACGCGTTGGCGCGTGGGCGAACGAGATCGCTCCGACGACCGCTGTCGATTGTGTCCAGGGGACCTGTAACGCGTGGGAGATCGATGGCGCGTTGGTGAACGCCGACGCGTAGGCAAGCGATGGCGCGTTGGCGAGCGTTGGCGCGTTGGCGAGCGATGGCGCGTTGGCGAGCGATGGCGCGTTGGCGAGCGATGGCGCGTTGGCGAGCGATGGCGCGTAAAACGCGCAGGCGAGCGACCGCGCGTGGGCGAGCTGGTAGAAGGAGACCCATGTCTCTCCAGCTCCTCTGGGCGCCGACGCGTAGGAGAGCGCTTGCGCGCAGGCGAAAAATCACGCGGGCGGTCAAGAGATCGCCGATGTTCAGGGGATCGCTGACGTGCTGGGGACCGTTGACGCGCAGGAGATCGCTGACGAGCAGGCGAACGTTGACGCGTCTGTGATCGCTGGCGAGCTGGTGATAGCTGGCGAGCAGGAGGGCGACGCGTGGAATCCTTTGTGGGAGCTGCCGGCGCGTTGCGCAAAGGTGAACATTCATGAACGGGCTCAGGAACAGGAGGAGCGTGGGCGCGAGGGCGTACAGTAGCCTTAGAAGTACGCGTAGAAGACCGCGAGCGTTGCTGCGGTGGAACAGGCTGACGAGCAGGATCGCGAGGGCGAGGAGAAGAAGAGTCCTTGTCCAAGACCTGAACCGAAGTTCTAGGTCGCGCGGGCGAACGTGGGCGCACAGGGCGCGTGTTAGGAACTGAGAGCGCAGGTGCGCTCTGACGGGCAGGAGATCTAGAGCGCTCAGGAGACCGATGGCACGCTGAGCGCACAACAGGAACAGCAGTATGTTCAGTGTCCTCAGGAGAGCGCTGGCGAGCAGTGGGGCGAGGATCATCAGGAGAGCACCGACGAAGAGGAGAGCGCTGGCGATCAGGAGAACGCTGACGAGCAGGAGAGCGCCTGTGCGCTAACACTGCAAAAGGGCGCGCAGGGGAACCCTGACGCGCAAGGGAAGCACCCACACCGTGGGAGGCAACCCTTTGCCCCGAAGAGACCGTTGCCCGTCGGATGACGAAGTCAGACTGCTGTCCATCTGCACCAGGGGCAGAAGGTCTGGAAGGCGTTGGAGAACGAGATCGATCCCCGGAGAGGTCTAAGGAGACAGGAGCTGCAGGCTGCTTACAGCGAGGAGAGTCCCCATCGGAGGAAGGAGGCGAAGATTCAAAAAGGCGCCTCTTAGCACCCTTATAGGGGGACGGGAGGCCCTTGCGACGTAGCAGACGGTGAGCCTTACGGCGAAGGCGGCCACGAGGAGGGTCGTCAGGATTATCCGTCCTCCGAAGGGGAGTCTCAGTCAAAGCGCTCCCCCGAGAGGGAGGCTTGGCAGCAGAAGAGCCCGTGGGACTCCCTTCCCCCTTTGAAGGATGTACAGAAGGGGGATGAGAGCCTTCAGCAACGTCATCCTCATCAGGAACCGCAGAGGTTTGCCCCGACCCGTCGGAAGCCTCTGTCACCACGACGTCGACAATAGACAGAGGATCTACCTCTGCTATCACCGGCGACTGCTTAACAGTGGCCCCCAACTGGACAAGGTCAAACAGGGCTTCCTTGGAGGGCAGGCCCTTCAGCCCCAAGGAAGCCCAAAGCTGAAAAAGATCATCATGAGACACAGGATCATTATCAAAAACCTCCCCCGGAGGAGGACGGGGAGCCGCCCCGCTATGGGAGGCGACGCCCTCTCCCCCCACCGAAGGTCAGGAAACAGAACTAGGGCCTGCGCTCCCACTCGGCGGTCTCTCCTTAGGAGCCGGACGAGGGGGAGCTTCGGAGGAGGTTTGGGCGGCGGAAGAAGAGTCCCGAGAGCCTTCCTCCTTCAAGGCAACCCCAGAAGGAGAACGGTCTCTCTTGGACTTCTTCTTACGCCGGCGGCCAAACTTCTCCCACTGGGAGGCAGACCACTCCCTACACTCACTACAAGTATTTTCTCTGTCACACCGTCGGCCTCGACACTGTGGGCAAAGGGTGTGAGGATCCGTATCCACCGCAGACATGAAAGTACCACAAGGGTGACCGGCAATACCAGGGCACTTGCGCATGGTGGACATCCAAGGGCGAGGCCAACTTCAAACACTCACAAGCTGAGGAAAAGCAAAAAAGATTAAGGCTGTCAAACGAGGACGATGGACAGACACGTCTGTTCATCGCCGGAGCCAAAAGTGAAGTGAAGTGAAGCAAATCACCAGTGTGTGGGGGGGGAGGGATAGCAAGCTACCCCTTCCCCTACCCCCGCTAACTAGCACAGGGGTAGTTAACCCTCGTTAAAAACTATTGGCTCGTCATTTCAGCTACGCCGAAAGTAAACCCAATGTAAATAGCGTGGTTTGTATTTCGGTTACGGAACAAACCAAATTAAAGCAATATGGTGTAGTATTTACTGCATTAATCATCAGCTCGGGGAACCGCTCCTAGCAAGAGGCGGTGACTTTTTAGGTTAGGAGTTAGCTGACCCTAGAGCAGCATTTATTTTCAAAAATCCCTTTTTTGCGGCTGTGTCTGTAACCTAACGAACACGAAGAATGAGGGCAAACTGTATATATATACTAGTAGGTACAGAGGTATGATGTCTTTACATGTACCCATATCTTAAAGCCCTTCTGAGGGTTCTATACTTAACAACTATTTTTTTTCATGAATATAATGCAATTACTGTGTATACTTTCATGCATATTTCTTCAAATATCTATAATTGTGCCTTGTGACTAATTATCATATTATTTGTATCAGAACTCTCAGCTAATTCCCAATAAAGGCACTTTAACTTGGTATGACATACAGTACTGTATAAACATAGACAAGGAGCATGAAAATGATATTTTAATTATAAAATAAATTTTTGAATATACTTACACGGTGAATATATAATAGCTGCAACTCTGTTGCTCGACAGACACATACATAAAAAACTCGCCAGCGATCGCTATGCAGGTTGCGGGTGTGCCCACCAGCGCCAACTGTCGGCCAGATACCACTCTCGATGTAAACAAAACCTTCAATTTCTTCTCATCCCACTGCGTCTCTATTGGGGAGGAAGGGAGGGTCGTTTAATTTATATATTCACCGGGTAAGTATATTCAAAACTTTATTTCATAATTAAAATATCATTTTTAAATATTTAACTTAGCCGGTGAATATATAATAGCTGATTCACACCCAAGGAGGTGGGTAGAGACCAGAGTTAAATATGTTTACATCGTATAAGCTAAGAGTTTTTTCATTTTGACAGTTATCATTATAACAAAACCAAAATAAATAGGTACCTGGTAAGGAAGTCGACTTAGACGATTACTCTGCCTTGTAAGTACGTCTTCCTTACGGAGCCCAGCGATCCTCTTAGGATGCTGACAGACTCCCAGGAGCTGAAGTATCAAGGGCTGCAACCCATACAACAGGACCTCATCAAACCCCTAATCTGGGCGCTCTCAAGAAATGACTTTGACCACCCGCCAAATCAACCAGGATGCGAAAGGCTTCTTAGCCTTCCGGACAACCCATAAAAACAACATTAAAACATTTCAAGAGACAGATTAAAAGGATATGGAATTAGGGAATTGTAGTGGTTGAGTCCTCACCCACTACTGCACTCGCTGCTACGAATGGTCCCAGTGTGTAGCAGTTCTCGTAAAGAGTCTGGACATCTTTCAAGTAAAATGACGCGAACACTGACTTGCTTCTCCAATAGGTTGCGTCCATTATACTTTGCAGAGATCTATTTTGCTTAAAGGCCACGGAAGTTGCTACAGCTCTAACCTCGTGCGTCTTAACCTTAAGCAAAGATCGGTCTTCCTCACTCAAGTGTGAATGAGCTTCTCGTATTAACAATCTGATAAAATATGACAAAGCATTCTTTGACATAGGCAAGGATGGTTTCTTAACCGAACACCATAACGCTTCAGATTGGCCTCGTAAAGGTTTAGTACGAGTTAAGTAGAACTTAAGAGCTCTAACAGGGCATAATACTCTTTCTAGTTCATTGCCTACGATCTCCGATAAGCTAGGAATATCGAAAGATTTAGGCCAAGGACGAGAAGGTAGCTCATTTTTGGCTAGGAAACCAAGCTGCAGAGAACAAGTAGCTTTTTCTGACGAAAACCCGATGTTCTTGCTGAAGGCATGAAGCTCACTGACTCTTTTAGCCGAGGCTAAGCATACCAGGAAAAGTGTCTTAAGAGTGAGATCTTTCAGGGAGGCTGAATGTAAAGGCTCAAACCTGTCTGACATGAGGAATCTTAGGACCACGTCTAAATTCCACCCAGGTGTAGCCAAACGACGTTCCTTAGAGGTCTCAAAAGACTTAAGGAGGTCTTGCAGATCTTTATTGTTGGAAAGATCTAAGCCTCTATGCCGGAAGACCGAGGCCAACATGCTTCTGTAGCCCTTGATAGTAGGAGCTGAAAGGGATCGTACTTTTCTCAGGTATAAGAGAAAATCAGCTATTTGGGCTACAGAGGTACTGGTCGAGGATACGGAAACTGACTTGCACCAGTCTCGGAAGACTTCCCACTTCGATTGGTAAACTCTAATGGTAGACGCTCTCCTTGCTCTGGCAATCGCACTGGCTGCCTCCTTCGAAAAGCCTCTAGCTCTCGAGAGTCTTTCGATAGTCTGAAGGCAGTCAGACGAAGAGCGTGGAGGCTTTGGTGTACCTTCTTTACGTGTGGCTGACGTAGAAGGTCTACTCTTAGAGGAAGACTTCTGGGAACGTCTACTAGCCATCGAAGTACCTCGGTGAACCATTCTCTCGCGGGCCAGAGGGGAGCAACTAACGTCAACCTTGTCCCTTCGAAAGAGGCGAATTTCTGCAGTACCTTGTTGACAATCTTGAATGGTGGGAATGCGTAAAGATCTAGATGTGGCCAATCTAGGAGGAAGGCATCTATATGTATTGCTGCTGGGTCTGGGACTGGAGAGCAATAGATTGGAAGCCTCTTGGTCAGCGAGGTTGCAAAGAGATCTATGGTGGGTTGACCCCAAGTCGCCCAAAGTCTCTTGCACACATCCTTGTGGAGAGTCCATTCGGTTGGAATTACCTGACCTTTCCGACTGAGACAATCTGCTAGGACGTTCAAGTCGCCCTGGATGAACCTCGTTACTAGGGAGATGCCTCGATCTTTTGACCAGATGAGCAGGTCCCTTGCGATCTCGTACAGAGTCAGTGAGTGGGTACCTCCCTGTTTGGAAATGTACGCCAAGGCCGTGGTGTTGTCCGAGTTGACCTCCACCACCTTGCCTGGAAGGAGATTCTCAAAGCTTATCAAGGCCAGATGAACCGCCAAAAGCTCCTGCTGTTGATATGCATGCTCCTCTGACTCGAGTTCCACAGACCTGAGCATTCCCGACCGTCCAGCGTCGCGCCCCAGCCCAAGTCCGATGCGTCCGAGAAGAGAACGTGGTTGGGTTTCTGAACTGCCAGGGGAAGGCCCTCTCGTAGGCTGATATTGTCCTTCCACCAAGTCAGACAAGACTTGATCTTTTCGGAAATCGGGATCGAGACCGCCTCTAGCGTCTTGTCCTTTTTCCAGTGAAAAGCCAGGTGGAATTGAAGAGGTCGGAGGTGTAGCCTTCCTAGCGAGACAAATTGCTCCAGGGATGACAGCGTTCCTACCAGACTCATCCAAAGCCTGACTGAGCAGCGTTCTTTCTTCAGCATCTTCTGGATGGAGAGCAGGGCTTGATCTATTCTGGGGGCCGACGGAAAAGCCCGAAAAACTTGACTGTGAATCTCCATCCCTAAATACAGAATAGTTTGGGATGGGACCAGCTGTGACTTTTCCAAGTTGACTAGGAGTCCCAATTCCTTGGTCAGATCTAGAGTCCAATTGAGATCCTTCAGACAGCGATGACTGGAAGAGGCTCTGAGAAGCCAGTCGTCCAAATAAAGGGAGGCTCGGATGTCCGATAAATGGAGGAATTTTGCCACATTCCTCATAAGCCTCGTAAACACGAGAGGAGCTGTGCTTAGGCCAAAGCACAGGGCCCGAAACTGGTACACCACATCGTCGAAGACGAATCTCAGAAAAGGTTGGGAGTCTGAGTGAATGGGGATGTGGAAGTAGGCGTCCCTTAGGTCTAGAGAGACCATCCAGTCTTCCTTTCTGACCGCTGCTAGGACTGACTTTGTGGTCTCCATGGTAAACTTCGTCTTTGTGACAAAGACATTCAGAGCACTGACGTCTAGCACCGGTCTCCAACCTCCTGTCTTCTTTGATACTAGGAAGAGACGGTTGTAAAACCCCGGTGATTGAAGGTCCGAGACTTTGACCACCGCTCCCTTCTCTAGCAAAAGAGACACTTCCAGTTTCAGGGCTTGTCTCTTTTCTTCCTCTCGGTACCTGGGAGAGAGATCGATGGGGGATGTCGCTAGAGGAGGTCTGCGTACAAAAGGGATTTTGTACCCCTCTCTGAGCAACCTCACAGATTGTTGATCTGCGCCTCTCTTCTCCCAGGCTTGCCAGAAGTTCTTGAGTCTGGCACCTACTGCTGTCTGAAGTTGCGGGCAGTCAGACTTTGCCCTTAGAGGACTTGGATCCTTTCCTCTTCCCTCTCTTCCCTTCGGCACGAGCACCTCCCCTGCTGGAGGCTCTGCCACGAAAGGGCGGGATAAACCTGGACGCAGGAGTGTCTATCCTAGGTCTGGCAGACAAGGCAGGCAAAGGGGGAGCTTTGCGAGCCGAGGACGCAACTAGATCGTGGGTGTCCTTCTGCACTAAAGACAAGGCAATTTCCTTAACCAAGACTTCAGGAAACAAGCACTTAGACAAGGGCGCAAAGAGTAGCTCGGATCTTTGGCATGGCGTCACTCCTGCTGACAGAAAAGAGCACAGAGACTCTCATTCTTAAGGACTCCGGACGTGAATGAAGCGGCAAGCTCGTTGGACCCATCACGGACGGCCTTGTCCATGCAGGACATAATGAGTAAGGAAACATCCCTATCGGCAGAAGAGATTTTCCTACTCAGGGCTCCTAAACACCAGTCCAGGAAGTTAAAGACTTCAAACGCCCTAAATATGCCTTTAAGAAGGTGGTCCAGGTCCGAGGGTGACCAACAAATCTTCGAGCGTATCATGGCAAGGCGGCGGGGAGAGTCTACAAGACTTGAGAAGTCGCCCTGGGCAGAGGCAGGAACTCCCAAGCCGAGAACTTCTCCCGTGGCATACCAGACGCTCGATCTAGATGAGAGTTTAGATGGGGGGAAGGCAAATGCTGTCTTCCCTAAACTCCTCTTGGTCTCTAACCAATCGCCTAACATCCGTAAAGCTCTCTTGGATGAGCGAGAGAGAACGAGTTTAGTAAAGGCAGGCATGGTAGCAGGAACGCCTAAGACAAACTCTGACGGCGGCGAACGAGGAGCCACAGAAATAAAGTGGTCAGGGAACAACTCTTTAAAAACAGCCATGACTTTTCTAAAGTCCAAGGATGGTTGAACTGCTTTAGGCTCATCTAGTTCTGAAGGCTGATCCTCAGGCTGTGGTTCAGCAACGTCCTCATCTGACAGTTCCTCATCCGATAACTGATGAGAAAACGGCAAAGGTGTAGGCAACGTTTGACTCGCAGAGTCCGGTCGCACAGGTGCATACGTGACGGAGCCGGACGCAGCGTCCTGGAACTGCTGAACAGTCTGGGAACTGTCAACAACAACAGGTGCGCGAGGACGCACAGCGTCCACCCGAGACTGTTTAGACCCTCTGGGTTGTGCAGTCAACACCATACCGGGTTGCGGAGGTTGACGCACCGCGTCAAAACAAGTCAACTCTGATGGTTGATGAACGTCCTGAACGTCACCAATCACATCAGTGCGTTGCCTAACGTCAACGTGCGGCTGGAAATCCACACTGGGTCGCATCGGTGGAGGTACCACCCCAACTGGTTGACGCGAGAAAGCTACATCCACGTCAACAGGACGCACAACAGAACGCTTGGATGGCTGATGGCCAGTAGGTTCAACGGTAACCTTCTCAGCGTTGTAGTCCTCCATCAAGGACGCAAGCTTAGACTGCATGTCTTGCAGTAACACCCATTTAGGGTCTACGGAAGCAGGTGCGGTAACAGACGGGGTTAGCGAATGAGACGGCACAACTTTGCCTCTCTTAGGCGGCGAGCAGTCATCAGATGACGGCAACGGGTCCGAACTGTCCCAGTGGCTACATCCGGGACGTTGGACTTGTCCTGAAGGGACCGACTTACGCTTTAAAGGTCTGGAGACCTTGGTCCAAGGTTTCTTACGTGAAACACCTTCGGACGACGAGGTAAAAATGGGCTCTCTCGTCTTACTTAGGTAGGGGCGATCTTGGAGAGATACGCCTGATACCTTGGAGGGAACGTCTGTTCGCTGATCAAGGCCTCTCGAACCCATGAGTCGTACGACATTGCTTCTCCCCTGGGCTTGGGAGCTTGCAAGAGGTCCCGGACTAGGAGGACAACAGGCACGAACAGACGAACCCTCGAGCGCAACACTGTTCACAACACTTTGCGTAACACTAGGCACTTTGACACTATCCTTCGTGGCACTTTGGCACTTGAGTTCCTTTACGTCCGCCATGAGTTGATTTCGGTCACTTGCTAAAGCCTCAACTCTCTCCCCCAAGGCATGAATAGCACGCATCATGTCTGCCATCGACGGTTCCTGAGTGCTAGGAGGGGGGTTAGGAACAACCACTACAGGGGAAGGAATAGGTTCAGGGGCATGTGGAGAGGAAAAATCTACCGACCTAGAAGAACTTCTCCTTACCCTATCTCTCTCTAGTCTGCGTGTATATTTATCAAATTCGATAAAATCGAATTCCGAAAGGCCCACGCATTCCTCACACCGATCTTCCAATTGACAGGTTTTACCCCGACAATTGGAACAAACCGTGTGAGGGTCGAGAGAAGCCTTTGGAAGACGCCTATGACAGTCCCTAGCATTGCACTTTCGAAACTTGGGAACTTGAGAAGGGTCAGCCATTTTGAATTAGTCAAGGGAAAATTCCAAAAACGATCTAAGTCATCAACAATTAATCCGATTCAAAAAAGAGTTCAAGGATTTATTTGAAGAAAAACACCTGTACTGCGAAAGCTCAAACCAAATTAAAGTACTTCACCAAATATGATGGGAAAAACTCCAGGTTCAACAGCGAGTAAAGTACGTCTTGTCGACACGTCGACAGAGAAGAAATTGAAGGTTTTGTTTACATCGAGAGTGGTATCTGGCCGACAGTTGGCGCTGGTGGGCACACCCGCAACCTGCATAGCGATCGCTGGCGAGTTTTTTATGTATGTGTCTGTCGAGCAACAGAGTTGCAGCTATTATATATTCACCGGCTAAGTTAAATATTTAAAATTAATTAATCACATACTGCACATCCAAATTCTTACCTTTCCATAACTGGAGAAAAATCTGGCTAATTTACGTTTACCAACGTTTAAATTGACGTTTCCTACAAAAACAGTCCTTTCATCCTGAGTACCATCATCAGATTTTCTATTCTTTGAGCGAAGTTCTTTCTTCTTTCTGTTTTTACTTTTTGAGAGACCAGGATTCTTTAATTCTAAAGTATTTACAGGTGGTAATTCAACCTCTACAGAGTTTGCTATTTGCCCATTTTTAGTTGCATCTGAATTTTCTATCGAATTTATCTCTTCAGGTATACTTTCAATAGGCATTTCAGTTTCCTTAGGGACTCCTGTATTTTTCTTAACTTTTTTCTTCTTATTTTTCTTTGTTTTTTCAGCTAAATCATTTTGCGACATGGATTTCATTACAGAAACGAGGTCTGAACTAAAGCCGTGGTGTTTGCCTTTCTTTTTAGATACTTTCCCAGAAGATTCATTGCTGACACCAGACAATTCAGAAGTACTCGATACATTTTTTACTTTGGCTTTCATTCTTGACTCTGGAAATCTGAAAAATATCAGAAGTATTAATAAAAACATCCAAAAGATATCCATATTTTATTTTCAACGGCACAGGTAAGTATTTCTTATTTCATCTCACTCCTTGGTTTGAAAAAAAAAAAATAGAAATAGAATAGTTTCTCCACTCTTATATTTAATGTTGAAAGACAATCTCATTATTAAAAACCAAGCCCTTCATAATAGTTCTGTTAATACTGTATGATGTGTAACCTATCATGTGAATTCAAAAGCATTTTAATGCTTAAACAGAGGCAAAACTAAGTTTAATTAAACATCATTAGTAATAAAGATTCCTGATGAAAATTTAAAGGAGAACCTTACTGACAATTAATAAGGACATACATGGATGTAAAAATCACTAAAGCCTAAAGTCATTTGTATCATTCCTGGCTAAGCAAACCCGAGTCCTTTAAATAGGAGTACTTCGCCAGAGCTGGAATGATCATTGAACCATTAACAATGTACAGTAGGTGTGGTAGTCAGCGGAGGGTAAGCAAGGAGAGATACCTGCCTGCCCCCTGTATCACTTCCTTTTGACTTTAGGCTGAAGGACTGAGAGGGGTGCTTGAGGTGGGACATATAACTTACAGGACTAAGGTTCGTATAGGAAAGAAAAATACCAATTGCTTTTATATTTTGTGATGTTCCTATGCAAATACAAACCTTTCATCTCATAAAAAGGAGACATCTATTGGTAGGAGGCAGCCCCTAGTACCATACTGGAAGGTTCTTCTCTTCCTTAAATATGTCATCATTCCTGGTCTAAGACGAGAGCAAGGAAGGAGACTCCCATAACCTTCTAACAGCCACACATAAGGATGTACAGTACTGTAGAAGCTCTCAAGGCCTCGGCCAATACTGACTTAAGGAGGGAACTCGGTATAGTCAAGGTCATAGAACACCTTTCTTTCAATCAGGGAGATAACATATGAAAGGTTGAACCAGAAAACTAATGTGAATGGAGAACACCGACCCATCCTCCCATTTAAAAGGAGGATGAAGGAGTGACTTCTTGAAAGAACTTAGTCTGCTAGAAAGGCACTCCGTTTTGTGACTGAACAGCATCAGTCATTTAGCCAGCACATAACAGTTACTACTTCATCCCCTCAAGAGGAACAATAAAGGGTAGAAGGGCCTGTAATTCCACCTTTTCTTGAGATGTAATACTTTAAACAAGAAGCATACTTGTTCCATGCAGGAGCTGAGAAAGTTACACAACTACTGGACTGAGCAGCCTCCTTAGGACCCAAGGATGGAGGTCCAAGGGCCTGTGAGCAATATTCAAATAATTCAGAGGTGAAGGTGACCCAAAACCTCTCAGACATTACTTTCAGTTTAAAGTACACCAACAAGTAATATAGGAGGATACTGACAGTGCTAGACACATTAGTTCTGCCGTGAGAAAACAGGGGTCCGCACGGACTTCAGATGCATCTGTTGTCAGAAGACTCTAAGAGCCAGGAGCCACATCTGGGTGCCTCCTTCAGGGCCTTCTAGAACAAAGAGTAAGTTGTAGCACTCAAGGGCGAGATGTAGAACCTGAAAGTAACGCAGCATGTCCTCCAAGACATCAGGTATCTCCAAGTCACATGTCCGTAGGAGGGATATGCTCGAGCAGGTACTGTACCAAGTCTTTGATACGTCTCACTGACTATGAAGGTGCTGGAACATCCGTTCCACCATTGATGGCACGATGTGAGAACCTGCAAACCTCTTACCTTTTGCCAATAAAGGAAAGACAGTCTTAAGAGATAGACTGCTATGATACCATCCTCAGGTTTGCAAGAGGTGCATATCCCAGTACATAGAAGATGAGGACCTTAGGACCAAAGTTCCATGGTAGGTAAGACTGCTTAGCGTTCTCCGTGAATATGGACTGGTCCTTGATAAGGGGACGTCTTAATCTCACTGGAAATTCATGCGCCTAGGCTAAATACCATATTAATCATAAAAAAAAAAAAGGATACTAATTATACCATAGTACTGTATTACTGTCCAGACATTGGATCTTTCTGTCTGGTTACGGTTAATTTTCCCTTTGCCTACACACACACCGAACAGTCTGTCCTACTCTTTACATATTCTCCTCTGTCCTCATACACCTGACAACACTTGAGATTATCAAACAGTTCTTTTTCTCTCAAGGGGTTAACTACTACTCTGTAATTGTTTGGTAGCCACTCTCGTATTGGTAAGGGTAGAAGAGACTCTTTAGTTATGGTAAGCAGCTCTTCTAGGAGAAGGATACTATGAAATCAAATCATTGTTTTCTAGTCTTGGGTTGTCCCATAACCTCTGTACCATGGTCTTCCACTGTCTTGTGTTAGAGTTCTCTTGCTTGAGGGTACACTCAGGCACACTATTCCATCTTATTTCTCTTCCTCTTTTTTAAAGTTTTTATAATTTGTATAAGAAATATGTTATTTTTATTAATAAAATAAATTTTTGAATATACTTACCCGATAATCATGTAGCTGTCAACTCCGTTGCCCGACAGAATTCTATGGAGGGATACGCCAGCTATCACAATACTAGAAGGGGGTGTATTTACCAGCGCCACCTGTGGCCAGGTACTCAAGTACTTCTTGTTGACACCTCCTCAATTATTCCTCGGTCCACTGGTTCTCTATGGGGAGGAAGGGAGGGTCGATTAAATCATGATTATCGGGTAAGTATATTCAAAAATTTATTTTATTAATAAAAATAACATTTTTCAATATTAAACTTACCCGATAATCATGTAGCTGATTCACACCCAGGGGGGTGGGTGAAAACCAGTGTACAAGATTAAAGGATAGCTAAGTATCCCATATTTCATATAATCAGTTATCCACAATAACAATGAAATAATAAGTACCTGGTAAGGAAGTCGACTTGAACCGTTATTCTGCCTTTAATAAGATCGTCTTCCTTACTGAGCGCAGCGTTCCTCTTGGGAGGCTGAATCAACTCAAAGGTGCTAAAGTATACAGGGCTGCAACCCATACTAAAGGACCTCATCACAACCTTTAACCTTGGCGCTTCTCAAGAAAGAATTGACCACCCGCCAAATCAACAAGGATGTGGAAGGCTTCTTAGCCGACCGTACAACCCATAAAAAGTATTCAAGAGAAAGGTTAAAAAAATTATGGGATTATGAGAATGTAGTGGCTGAGCCCTCGCCTACTACTGCATTCGTTGCTACGAATAGACCCAGGGTGTAGCAGTACTCGTAAAGAGACTGGACATCTTTGAGATAGAATGATGCGAACACTGACTTGTTTCTCCAATAGGTTGCATCCATAACACTCTGCAGAGAACGGTTCTGTTTGAAGGCCACTGAAGTAGCCACAGCTCTCACTTCATGTGTCCTTACCTTCAGCAAAGCAAGGTCTTCTTCCTTCAGATGAGAATTTGCTTCTCTAATCAGAAGCCTGATGTAGTAAGAAACTGAGTTCTTAGACATTGGTAGAGAAGGCTTCTTGATAGCACACCATAAGGCTTCTGATTGTCCTCGTAATGGTTTTGACCTTTAGATAGTACTTAAGAGCTCTAACTGGGCAAAGTACTCTCTCCAGTTCGTTCCCCACCATGTTGGACAGGCTTGGGATCTCGAACGACTTAGGCCAAGGACGGGAAGGAAGCTCGTTTTTAGCCAAAAAACCGAGCTGTAAGGAACATGTAGCCGTTTCAGATGTGAAACCTATGTTCCTGCTGAAGGCGTGGATCTCACTTACTCTTTTACCTGTTGCTAAGCACACGAGGAAAAGAGTTTTTTAATGTGAGGTCCTTAAAAGAGGCTGATTGGAGCGGTTCAAATCCTGATGACATTAGGAACCTTAGGACCACGTCTAGATTCCAGCCTGGAGTGGACAACCGACGTTCCTTTGAGGTCTCAAAAGACCTAAGGAGGTCCTGTAGATCTTTGTTGGAGGAAAGATCCAAGCCTCTGTGGCGGAAAACCGCTGCCAACAAACTTCTGTAACCCTTGATCGTAGGAGCTGATAGGGAGCTTACGTTCCTTAGATGTAACAGGAAGTCAGCAATCTGGGTTACATTGGTACTGGTTGAGGAAAACTGCATTGGCCTTGCACCAGCTTCGGAAGACTTCCCATAAAGACTGATAGACTCTGAGAGTGGATGTCGTCCTTGCTCTGGCAATCGCTCTGGCTGCCTCCTTCGAAAAGCCTCTAGCTCTTGAGAGTCTTTCGATAGTCTGAAGGCAGTCAGACGAAGAGCGTGGAGGTTGGGAGTACCTTCTTTACGTGAGGTTGACGCAGAAGGTCCACTCTAGGAGGAAGAGTCCTGGGAACGTCGACCAGCCATTGCAGTACCTCAGTGAAACATTCTCTCGCGGGCCAGAGGGGAGCAACCAACGTCAGCCGTGTCCCTTTGTGAGAGGCGAACTTCTGAAGTACCCTGTTGACAATCTTGAACGGCGGGAATGCATACAGGTTGAGATGGGACCAATCCAGCAGAAAGGCATCCACGCGAACTGCTGCTGGGTCTGGAATCGGAGAACAATACAAGAGGAGCCTCTTGGTCATCGAGGTAGCGAATAGATCTATGGTTGGCTGATCCCACAGGGCCCAAAGTCTGCTGCAAACATTCTTGTGAAGGGTCCACTCTGTGGGGAAGACCTGACCCTTCCGGCTGAGGCGATCTGCCATGACATTCATATCGCCCTGAATGAGCCTCGTTACCAGCGAGAGCTTTCGATCTTTTGACCAAATGAGGAGGTCCCTTGCGATCTCGAACAACTTCCTCGAATGAGTCCCTCCCTGCTTGGAGATGTAAGCCAAGGCTGTGGTGTAGTCGGAGTTCACCTCCACCACCTTGTTAAGCTGGAGGGACTTGAAGTTTATCAAGGCCAAATGAACTGCCAACAACTCCTTGCAATAGATGTGAAGTGTCCTTTGCTCCTGATTCCATGTTCCCGAGCATTCCTGTCCGTCCAGTGTCGCACCCCAGCCCGTGTCCGATGCGTCCGAGAAGAGACGGTGGTCGGAGGACTGAACAGCCAATGGTAGACCTTCCTTGAGAAGAATGCTGTTCTTCCACCACGTTAGAGTAGACCTCATCTCTTCGGAAACAGGAACTGAGCCCGTCTCTAGCGTCATGTCCTTTATCCAGTGAGCAGCTAGATGATACTGAAGGGGGCGGAGGTGGAGTCTCCCTAACTCGATGAACAGGGCCAGCGATGAAAGTGTCCCTGTTAGACTCATCCACTGCCTGACTAAGCATCGGTTCCTTCTCAGCATGCTCTGGATGCATTCTAGGGCTTGGAAGATCCTTGGGGCCGACGGACAAGTCCGAAAAGCTCGACTCTGAAGATCCATACCCAAGGAGACAATGGTCTGGGATGGAACGAGCTGAGACTCCTCAAAATTGACCAGGAGGCCCAGTTCCTTGGTCAGATCCATAGTCCATTTGAAAATCTCCAGACAGCGACGACTTGAGGGAGCTCTTAAAAGCCAGTCGTCTGACGGAGCCGGACACAAGATCATGATACTGCTGCACAGTCTGTAAACTGTCAATCATGGGCAAGCGAGGAAGTACAGTGACAACCCGAATCTGTCTAGACTGTCTGGGTCGTACAGACAACTCCTTAACGGGTTGCTGAGGTTGCCCACTGCGTCACAACAAGTCCCTTCTGTTGGTTGTTGAACGTCTTCCCCGTGACACATTGACTCCGTAAACAAAAAATCCTCTAACAAGGACTAAGCTTGGACTGCATGTCATGCAACACAGCTCAAG
The DNA here is from genome assembly GCF_036898095.1 of Palaemon carinicauda. Classification (NCBI taxonomy): domain Eukaryota; kingdom Metazoa; phylum Arthropoda; class Malacostraca; order Decapoda; family Palaemonidae; genus Palaemon; species Palaemon carinicauda. Next base: position 34,610,449 of record NC_090737.1, on the reverse strand, counting down.
GTCTATGGGAGCAGGTGTGGTAACAGACGGGATTAGCGGCTGAAGTGTAACCATTACCTTCCCTGTAAGCATGTTATGCTTAAATAAAAGTCCATAAGAGGTTATGCAGCTAAAGGCTCCCTCCAAATGACAGAGTCCTCAAGGGAATATCAGAAGGAGGGAGAAAAGAACTTTCTCATCTACAGGGACCTTATCCTAGAAAAGCTAAGTTCTCTGAGTGAGGGTTCACTGGTGCAAAGCAGCAGACTAGAAGGCAACGTTAAGAAACTGCTTGACAGTCTAGTGAGTTGGCAACAACCCAAGATGTGTTGAGAAGCATGCGGTAAGGTATGCAGAGCATGATGTATGCAGAGTATGCTGTATGCAGAGCATGCTGAATGCAGAGCATGCTGTATGCAGAGCCTGTTGTATGCAGAGCATGCTGAATGCAGAGCATGCTGAATGCTGAGCATGTAGGAAGTAGAGCCTGCTGTAAGCAGAGCCTGCTGAAAGGAAAGCAGAGCGTGTGCATGGCGTTTAACATTTCTCAGAAATTCCATGACCAGTGCTAGAGTGCTTAATGCATGCTTGCATGGGGTTTAAACCATGGTATGCTGAACAGCAGAGTCAGAACGAGCTGGAACAACAACAGAGGTTTCCTCAACTTGAGGGAAAACCTGAGGTTCAGACTGCATAGGCTGAACAACAGACGGAGCAGAAGGCAGGTGCAAGGGTGAAGGAGGTTGACTCCTAGCAAGAGTTGCACCCAAGGATTGTACCAGCTAAGCGGAGGACGGAGGCGGAGTAGTCCGTTCCTGTTCCTGAGAGATGAGTGGAGCATGAGAAGGTTGAGGCTGCGCAGAACAAGGTAAAGTTCTAGCAAGCTGAGGCTCCTGAGGCGCAAGTGCATGGTGTAGATGAGCTTGCCTAGATGAGGGTTGAACTCGGTGCAGCGCTGGTTGAGCAGACAGACTCACGGAGGGGAGAGGTTGTTGTACCCCAACCGAGAGTTGCACCACTGGAGGAGCAGCAAGGGGAGGAGGAGGAAGAGTGTAACTCTCCTGATCCCAAAGCAAGGGTTGCCTTAAAGAAGGCTGAGGCTGAACAACACTGTGAACAGCAAACTCCGAAAGTGGTTCAACATCGTACGCCTGGCAGATGGAGCTGCGACTGGGTGCAGCGAGTGCAGGCGGGTGCAGCACAGGCTGAACGGGTGCAGGAGGTTGGTGCACCACCGGTGCAGGCGGGTGCAGCATAGGCTGAACGGGTGCAGGAGGTTGGTGCACCACCGGTGCAGGCGGGTGCAGCACAGGCTGAACGGGTGCAGGAGGTTGGTGCACCACCGGTGCAGGCGGGTGCAGCACAGGCTGAACGGGTGCAGGAGGTTGGTGCACCACAGGTGCAGGAGGTGCAACACTCTCAGCACGACACTCACGCATCAAGTCCGAAAGCTGTGCTTGCATGGACTGTAGTAGAGTCCACAACATCATACGCCTGGCAGATGGTACTGTGATCAGGCGAAGCGAGTGTAGGAGGAGGGAGTGTAGGCGGAGGCGGTGGAGCAACACTCTCAGCCCGACACTCACTCATCAAGTCCGAAAGCTGTGCTTGCATGGATTGTAGTAGAGTTCACAACATCGTACGCCTGGCAGATGGTGCTGCGACCAGGCGGAGCAGGTGCAGGCTGGGCGAGCACAGGCGGAGCAGGTGCAGGCTGGGCGAGCACAGGTGCAGCAAGAACAGGTGGAGGGAGTGCAGGCGGTGCAACACTCTCAGCCCGACACTCACGCATCAAGACCGAAAGTTGTGACTGTATGGACTGCAGTAGAGTTAACTTGGGGTCGGCAGACACTAAGTTCTGCTGAGGTAAAGCCTTAACAGCAGAGATCTGTTGTGGCAGAACCTTATTCCTCTTAGTCGGAGTGTAATCAACTGATGACTTAGGAGAGTCAGAGCTAACCCAACGACTGCATTCGGGTTGTGAACTTTAACTTCGTACGTCTGGCATAGGTCTGGACTTAACGTTTAAGAAGTCTAGAGACCTGAGACCAGCGTTACTCTGCCTTTATTTTCTCCCCTAATCTCTTCTGCAGACGAGCAAAATAAGGGCTCAATCGTCTGCGGGTGGGAGTGACGGTCTCGGTAAGACACGCCCACAACCACCGAGAATACTTCTGTGCGCCGATCAAGGCCTGCTGAACCCTTATGCCCTTCGACATTGCTTCTCCCCTGGGCTTGGGAGCTTGCAAGAGGTCCCGGACTGGGAGGACGACTGGCGCGCACAAAAGTACCCTCACGCACTAATCACTTATCACTTTGATTTCTGTTTGCACTTATTTCACTGAACTCGAAACTTAAGTGGTTTGTACCTGAAATACGCAATTCTATCCTTTCTCAAAGTTAGTAATTGCGAAAACAGAATTACAATGTAACAGAAAAATCTAATGAAAGATAAATCAGTGGTTGGAAAGAGACTAAACACTAGATCACTCTAGAAACGTTTAGTTTCTTCCCCTAAAGAGACTAGGGAGAAGAGCAAAAATCGATAATGACGTTACTCGTACGCCTGGCAGGCTTGAATGAAACGTTTATCCTCTTTCTCCCTCCGTCTCTATCTCTCTCTCTCTCTCTCTCTCTCTCTCTTGACTTAGAACCTGAGAGAAGAGCCCAATCATATATATATCGTTAAAACATATTATTGTTAAAGGAAAAAACTGAAAAGTTCCTTTAATAGGATCAAAACCATTAAGTTAAGAAAGAATGAACAAAACGCTAGACACGGTTACTCTTACTGCAACGTGAAACCGTGAACATTCTTTCTCTATCGTAACGATAGAGTGCAAGTTGAACGTTCTGAACGTCAACAACTGCAGAGACAAAACAAAACGTTAGTTCAGCTTTGAAAACAGTACGAGACTGTCAAAGAAAATCTTTCAAACTCTGTGGCGGAAATAGCATAATATGTTAACAGGTAAAACCGAAATGACGGGCTCAAAGTTTATTAACTTCGGTAAAAGACCGCCTACTATTAGGAAGGTCGAATATAAACAAATATAAAAATTAATTTTAATGAGTTTATAATAAAAGGAAGTTAATCGAAGAGGCCTATAAGAGGCGGAGAGAAATAAAATAAATCTATAACTTTGTTAAGCAAAATTAAGAAAGAGAGTCTATACTCTCTTAGACACCAACACTTCCGTCTAAGGGAAGGGTCGGCCATTGAAAGGTGAACGAGAGTTCATACTCTCTCGTCACCAAAATTAATCAAATTAATTCCAAAAGCTAACTAAGCTAATATAGAAGTTTCCAGTAAAGCGACAGCCGAAATCAAAGAGAAATACTTCACCAAAGTCGTGAAAATACTCCAAGAACATAAGCGTATCCCAGAACGTCTTGCCGGAAGCACGACAGAGGAATAATTGAGGAGGTGTCAACAAGAAGTACTTGAGTACCTGGCCACAGGTGGCGCTGGTAAATACACCCCCTTCTAGTATTGTGATAGCTGGCGTATCCCTCCATAGAATTCTGTCGGGCAACGGAGTTGACAGCTACATGATTATCGGGTAAGTTTAATATTGAAAAGTTTATTTTAATGTTTTTACTGTTCTTAAAATATATAATTTTTTCCTTGTTCTCTTTCTTCACTGGGCTATTTTCCCTGTTCGAGCCCCTGGGCTTATAGCATCCTGCTTTTCCAACTAGGGTTTATAGCTTAGCAAGTAGTAGTAATAATAATAATAATAATCTGTTGCCTGCTTCAATATGCTTATTCCATAGGCTATCATCACCATAGGAGACAAGGGTAGCCTGTACTAGCTAAGGGGTATAGGGTTATTTGCAGAACTGGCAGGCTGGGGTTGGTATCCTGATTCGGGATAGAAGCCCCCAACCAAGTAAGGATGCATTCATTTATCATTTTGGGTTAGGTGAAGTCAAATTATGTTGCTTTAGATTGATTGTAGAATAATGATACCTAATCTTGATCTGCGGATGCTGTGGGATGTGTAGCTATTGTGGGGGAACAGACTTGGGCTAGCCGACGTTTAGATTTAACTGCAGAATAACTAATTAATCTATAAGTACTGGTACTCCTCATTTTGTGGTAACAATGGTGAAATGCAGTTTCACAGATACCCTTCCAAGTGTTTCACATGATATTGATATCTATTTTAAAAGAAAATTAATGTTTTAAGAGAGGCATATTTTCCCTAACTTCCAGCAAACACTTACTAAAATCATATATGGTACTCTTAGTAGCATAGAAGAGGAAAGATTCACATAACTTTGCTGTGTTCACCACTGTTCTAGAGGTATAAGGAAATCAAGGGGATATATATCACAGCATAAAATATCTCCACTTACCCTAAATTAGATGGCGATGTCCTAGAGACATCTAACTTACCTTAAGCTAACACTGAAAACTAATAAAAGTGGACTTATATTATTGAAAGCCTATGAAATCATAACCTTTTGTCACCAAAATTTAATTTTTTGAAGAGTAATTTCTTTTCTAACCCAATAAAGTATGTTTTTCGGGAAAAATTGCAGGGGAAAATTCTAGTACATGCATAATTACAAAAACTAAGAAATTCAATAAGGATAAATCCTAGCTTAAGGGAGAGACGATATTTGCCCACCCAACCGTGTGAAGTAACTTGACATACACAACTGTAAATCATACAATGCTCGGTAATTCTATACAATAGCTCCGCCACTAATAATTTTGAATGTTTTTTTTTCTGATGAATTACTTAGAGCTTTATCTAAAGCTGACATTTTTTTTTTTTTCAGGAAGAACAGTATTTTTACTCTATTTGTTAACCTTTCCAATCTTGGGGGACCCCCAGTGGGAAACCAGGGTTTTTGGGTGGGTAATGAGTTAAAGAATCCATTTTAATATTCGAATAATGATACATGCAGTAAACAAGGCCACCAGCTAACCTAAACAAACCACCTAACCTAACCTAGCCTAATCTAGTAGCCATATCCTTACCTAGACAGGGGACAAAGCCCCCTACAACCAACCTTACACAGCCATATTAAATATAAGACACTTAGGCTACTTAGGTTGGAGGGTAAAGGCGAGCTTCACCTTTACGACTCAATACCCAATACCCTAACCTTAACACCAATATGATTATATACACGTAAAAAATTAGATTCTTTATCTAAATGAGACTTTATAAACCAAGTTTCCTTAAAAATGGATGCGTAAAACCTACACCCCGGTTTCCCACTGGGGGTTACCCAAGATTGGAAAGGGGGTAAAGTTTTCCTGTAGTAATTCATCCGAATTTTTTTCTTTAATCAAAATTACTAGTGGAAAAGCTGTTATATAGAATTACCTCACAATCTTATGATTATATCTATAAAAGTATAATTAGACATTCCGTATTTCAGTATACCAAATAGCGGTGTGTAGCTTTGCATTGTCCACATGTCAAAAGCGAGAAGTGGTACCTCCACAAGGGACTTATTTTACTCCTAATACCGTACAGTCAAAGTCCATTGTTACATTGTTTATATAAATAATTCCTTTAACAAACTTGCAAGTTCATCTGAAGTGAAAAAAAACTGTAAAATCATATCACCTACCTATTTATTTGACATAAAATTGGCAAAAGAGCTTTGAAGTAGTAGGAGTATAGTAGTAGTAGTGAATTGATTAAACATTTAGGTTTTGGAAGACAACAGGGTTTTAAGAGTAATTGTAGCATTATTATTATTATTATTATTATTATTATTATTATTATTATTATTATTATCATTATTATTATTATTATTATTATTATTATTATTATTATTATTATTATTATTATTATTATTATTATTATTATTATTATTATTATTTGTTAAGCTACAACCCCCGTTGGAAAAGCAGGGTGTTATAAGCCCAAGGGCCCCAACAGGGAAATAGCCCAGTGAGGAAAAGAAAAAAGGAAAAAGGAAATATTTTAAGAACAGTAACAACATTAAGATATTTTCTATATAAACTACAAAAGATAAAAAAAACTATAGAGGAAGAGAAATGAGATAGAATAGTGTGCCCAAGGGATAAATAGCCCCGCAAGGAAAGAAAATAATCAAAACTACAAGAGAAGTAAGGGATAAATCTCTTGAAGTTCTTGGAAGCGCTGACAAAGGCAGCTGATTTTAACTGTTATCATTAACTATCTTAACTGTGGTAAGGTCTTTGATACAATTCACACAAAGGCGGCTTTTTAGAGAATTGCATGGTTATATTCGAAAGAGTGTGTTGGGGTGGATAAATAGGTGTCAACATTCCCTTATGAGGAAAGACGAGAATGTGCAAAGAATATGCCAGACTATTTGGTATACGTGTAGGCAAAGAAAAATTAGCCGTAACCAGAGAGAGGGATCCAATATATTTCTGTCTGGCCAGTCAAATTATTCAATAACTCTCTTGCGGCAATATCTCAACGGGTGTCGGTGCCCTGGCCAACTTATTATCTACAAATGATATGTAGATATATGAAAGTGTTGCAATCCCAACGATCTTAGTCAATGTAGAAACAGAAAAATAAAAGAGTGATGAGAAAGGGCATATGGGATGGGAAAGGAATGATGGAAAAACGCCATTATAATTATTGATAGTTGAAACAGGTAATTAGCAGGTCGAAAACTGAATTGAATGTGAAAAATATCCTATTCTAAAAACATAATATCTACAGAAAGAAAGGGATTAGTAAAAGATTGTAAATAAAAAAAATGAATATCCATATAAGTGCACGAAAGTCTCCTTAGGCAATTCCTACTGCTCTACCAGCTATGGTCATCATTCTTCCAAAATTCTTCGCAGGCTTTAAATCATTTGCTATGACATATCTTGGGTCCCTTTCCCTATCTGTTGATTTAATTTCTCTTCCATTCAGTTGGTAAGAAATTCTATGGCTCATGTGTCCAATATGAATTGATGCATATTTACCAGATTGAATTCTAACAAGCTCTTCTCACTCCAGCATTGAAGATTTTGGAGGTCCATTTCCTAGCCTGAATGTCATCAGAGATTCTAACAAAAATGATGCACCATCTGCAAGAATGACGGTAGGGCATTTGGGTTCATTTATAAAATAATTCAAACAAAACAAATGTTACAAAAACAAAATAGGCCTTAGACCATGCACCGTGTGGCACACATGGTGTATGATCTTGGGCCAATAACTAGAATGGCGTTGTCCATCATTTCTTTCCCATCCTATATACCTTCCCTCATTACTCTTTTATTCTTCTCCGTTTCTACATTGACCAAAATCGTTGGGATTACAACACTCATATATCTAAATTATCATTTGTAGGTGGTAGGTTGTCCGGCGCACCGGCCACCTTTTTAGCTGGAGTTATTGGATTCTTTGACTGGCCAGACAGTAATACATTGGATCCCTCTCTCTGGTTACGGCTAATTTTTCTTTGCCTACACATACACCGAATAGTCTGGACTATTCTTTACACATCCTCGTCTTTCCACATACACCTGACAACACTGAGGTTACCAAACAATTCTTCTTCACAAAGGGTGCTAATTACTATACTTTCCTCTTCTTAAGGGTAAAAGAGACTTTTAGCTATGGCAAGTAGGTCTTCGAGGAGAAGGATACTCCAAAATCAAACCATTGTTTTCTAGTCTTTGGTAGCGCCATAGCCTCTGTACCATGGCCTTCCACCGTCTTGGGTTAAAGTTCTCTTGCTTGAGGGTACGTTTGGGCACGGTATTCTATCATGTTTCTCTTTCACTTGTTTTTTTTTTTTTTTTTTTTTTTTTTATAGTTTACATATGATAGATCTACTTTAATGGTGTTAATGTTCTTAAAATATTGAAATTTTTCATTACTTCTCTTATAGTTTATTTAATGCCTTTTCTCACCGAGCTATTTTTCCCCGTTGGAGCCTTTGGTCTTATAGCATCCGGCTTTTCCAACTAAAGTTGTAGCTTATCAAGTAACAACAACAACAACAATAATAATAATAATAATAATAATAATAATAATAATAATAATAATAATAATATATCACATATATTTCATTGTCATGCTTAATGTATTCGATGATCAAAAGTCCTACTAAATAAAAGAAAAAGAACAATAACAATGCAATAGATAATAGGGAAAGGTAATGCGGAGATGATATATAAATTAAATGAGAAAGCTAAAACAATTATATAAAGCGTCCCGTTGGATATACAGAGGAAATTATGATAGAAGGAAACCAAAAACAGGAACAGTATTTGGACCCAAGTTATGTTCAATAGTCACGGACAAAGTTAATTCAACGACGATAACCCTGATTAGAAACATTAGAATAGAAGCCTTAATCTATGTAGATGGTATAATATTTCCCCATCAAGAATCGATACAAAGTAGAAAGAGCCATAAGCAACTGCTGCATTTTGGAAGGACTAAAGATACTTACGTTTAGCACAAATCCACATGAAGTGCGGTACTAGTAATTAGATAAAAAAAAATTAAAAAGGTGAATGGAGTGGTTAGAAATGGAAGGATAGGAACAGCTAAGGAATATAAATACTTAGGAGAATGGTACTCCGAAAAAGGAAACCATAGTCTGAGCATAAGCAAAATGGAAGCAAAAATAGAATGCATCGTACAAGAAATTAAGTATGGAGACAGTAACAGAGCAGGAAATTTGACATTGCTAGTGAGAATAAATATCTATGAGACAGTAGTAGTACCTACATTGTTTGCAAATATTGAGTCATGGGGTGTAATAAAATAAAAAGAAATGAAAGAACCAGAGAGTTTACAGTACAAAATTATAAAGGAACGCTTGAAAAGGTTGCTACCACACCTTAGTGGGGGCTAATAGCAGAAAACAGGAATATGACCAGTTGAAAATAGAATAGAGTAAAGGTGATGCTTATTTATAACATCATAACATCAGATGACAAACGATTAGTTAAGGAATTAGTGGAAGATCAAGCAAGAGGGAAAGTTATGGCAAACGTGTAATTGAAATATGCAATTAATATGATATTAAAATTGAAAAAGTCACAAAGTATAAAAAGAAAGAAATAAAAAAGAAATAAAAAGTAAAGTGGAAAATATAATTAAAAGAAAAATAGAGGAGAAGAAAGCAGAGATGACCAAACTGAGGTTTGTGAATGTTAATGGGAGAAGAGACTACGTAGGAGAATTAACACTAATTAGGAGAATTAAAACTAACGAGGCCGTAATAGTTATGAAAATAAGATTAAATGTGCTAGAATTAAAAGAAAATTATAGAAACAGGAATGATAAGGATAGACTTTGTGTGTTGTGTAGGGAGGCAGAGGATACTACTGAGCATATGTTTAACTGTGATGAGTTAGGAAATTTTAGAAATAATGACAGAAATTGGGAATTTAGAAACAGCAACTAAAGAGGTTTCCCGGTATATTATGAAGGCCCTTGGAGTTAAAATGAAAGTATGCAAGCTGTGCTGTCTGTGTAGGAGGTAACTAATGATAATGAATTTTCTACAATTTACACCTACTAAGCTTTTTCTAGTAGTGTGCCCACAATTATAGTGTTGTGGAGAGAGCAACGAGGAACTTGGAACCCGTCCCGTAAAAAAGGCGTAAATTCAGAAAGATCGCGTGACAATTAAAGAAAGGTAAAATTTCTGTATAAATCTGATTGTATTCTGGTCTAAGACGATTAATTTGGGTATTATTGTAGTGTATTACAGGGCAATGTAACCTTTATGCTGTCTTCCTTTACTTACTCGTATATGGTGCCGACGACTAAATTTAGGGTAAAATTATAGAACTAATAAAGGTTTGGGAGTACAGTACAGTTTTGGCGTTTTTAACCTTCTTTATAATGGTTTTTGACGGAAATTCGTAATTTTTGAGTTAGGGTGTGTCGGCTACCATAATTGAAAAAAAAGAAATTAAAGAAGAAATCAGTAAACCAGCCAGTTAAGTTAAAGGGACCTCTGCCTTTCTAAGGATGAGTCTGTTAATGATCGAAGGTTTATTTTAAGTAGAGGAACAAATCACGGTAATATTTCGGTAGAGTACCACCCAGTCATTACTGCTTGCCAGTACATAGGAGCTTGAGGTTTTATTTTTTTGCGAGCAAAGCAAGTGCACTGCGGAGCAAAAAGCATTAGATTTCGGTAATACCATATTTCGATAGAATTCTTACTCGTATTTGCTTCGCTATGTACTCGCTTAAAAAGAAAAACATCAAGCTCCTATGTATTGGCAAGCGGTAATGGCTGGGTGGGACTCTACTGAAATACCCAAATCACAAACTTGAGACCTTTTAGTTACACCACCTGCTTGGGTGTATGTATGATAGCGGCCACTTTTATGTATTATTATGTCTAACTTAGAATACAGTAGTGTAAGGGGGGGTCGCAGGGGTCGTTATCCCCCCCCCCCTGTTAAGTAAGTAGGTAAGGACACGGTGTAGTGGTTTGCGGACTGTGGCCAGAGGTAGCACCCAAACTGCCTAGTGTCCAAATGCCGACCACAACCCAACGTTCACTACACAAAAAATATACAACGGTGGAATACCCAAAAATCTAGGTAACAGGTCAAGAGAACGGAGCACTGGGCACCACCCCTTGATTTATACTGGGCAAGGGGACCCAGCTAGAACTTAACTTCCTCCTTTTATTTATCCTGCCTTGAACTTGCTGGATATAAGTAAAATCTGAACATTAGGTGAAAGGAAACATTATAAATTTTTTAAATCTGACAACAGGATACAGTGTGGGAGAAAAAAATTATGATACATAACTTATTAGAAAGATTTAATAACTAAAAAAAGAAAACAGTGGCTGGGAAGGGGACACCATGGGGAAAGGTTCTGTAATTAAATTCTGTCTTTATAAAAACAAGAAAAATATTTATTTGAAAAAGAAAAAACTGTTTGAATTACATTAACATTGTTTTGTCAATTCAAATAAGAAATTAAAGGCAAAATTAGCATCCCTTTACACTCCAGCCTCAAGATAACAAGATTAAAAAAATTTGAATAAATAAAGAAATTATTCACATGCCAGAGACACAAATTTTCCTTACTACTCAACCATCTAGAAGTAAATGTAAACTGTGAAAAATACTGTACTGCAATAATTTTCCCTATTGCAATACTGTCCTTATGAATATCCAGTCTAACATTTGGTTGGGAAGTTACTTAGAAATACTCAGCTGTTGAACAGTTTGGCCGCACACGATGCTGTGCAGGTCTCTGTGGGCCCACAATAGTAATGTCTAGAAAATCTCCAATTGTAAACCTGGACTGACCAACTACACTAGTGCCTAAATCTCTCATTCTTGGAAGGGGTTTTGATAATTCTGGAACGATTCAGACAACTCGAACACAATCACTCTCCTCCTAACCTCTGAATTCACTTCCTGGATCTACGACCAGATATGCCATTTCAATAGCTCCAGTGAACTATTAATGTTTATTACACCCTTTACAATACTTCTCTTCACTTCTACCTGGGTCAATGGTCACTTTCAGAAAACACTGACGTCAATTACAAGTTTGGGAAGTGACTCATGTAGCAGGGCAGAAATATTTACAATACAAGTCTTCAGTAACTATTCTTTTGGCAACTTTATCTTTCCTATATACATACAGTACTCTGAAGTCTAAATTCCCATCCCTACTGAGTGTAGGGGGCTGCTGTCAATACCTATAAAAAATAATAATGGATTAAGGCATTTTTGGGGGGGCACAGAGGGGTATTCAAAAAAAGAAAAATAATAGTGTGTTTCATAACATACTGTACAACCAACAAAGTTTTCTTAAACACAAACCATCCATTATTTCAACGGCTTGTAGGTTGGGTTAGGGGGGAAAGTTTAGGTTAGTTGATGTCTATTTTTAATCAGTGTGTGAGGAACTGGCTGCTGATATACAAAGGCTCCCACCTTCCTCTACCACCCTGCAAATCCTGGGTCAAAGTGAAGGTAGTGCTACCCGTCAGGTTGGGCTTACCTGCTACCCGGCATCCATTTGCGTTTACCTCATTAAAAAGCTTTGCTGAAGTCATACTCCTAATAAAGGTCTCAAGTTTGTATTGTTCTAAAAACTACAAATTGATTAAAAAATTAGTGATATAGTACTTTAATTATAATTTTCAGATTAGTTTCACTATGAAGATAAGCTGTATGATAGTGTGAGGTCTAGTAAAAGTGGATCTCATTTACCTTCTGGAATGAGAAATATGGATTGCATAGCTGAAATATCAGTGACTCCATCCTCCACATCTCATGAAATCGCTTATGAAGAAATCCCAGTCGAAGAAGCACAGGACATATGCATCACAATTGAACATTTTGAAGATATGGAATATCAAACTACAATTGAGGAGGCAGATAATTTGGAATGGATGCCAGAAGTGTTCAACCTTATCGAAGTGAGTGATGACGGATATGTGAGCGGCTATGTTAGGACTGAAGAAGAGTTACATGTAGTTCTACAGACCCATGGAAAACACACAGAAAGTATGTTTGGCCTAGAGTAAGTATTATTTATGATTCAATGTATCGTTATGTTTGCAGAAAAAGTACAGATTTTTAGTTTTATATAGGCAGTAATTTATAGCTTAATCTCGAACTGCTCCATCCTTGCACAATTACCAATCATGTTATGTTCCTGTGAAAATATAAACCTTTGTCTTTTATAATGGAATATCCTTGGCCACAGCTGGAATTGGTCAAAGGTAGATAAGGGGGTAGTACTCATCGTAAGTGTCTGCATACCCTAAATTTTTTCTTAGGCTTCTTAACACAATTGAAATAAATATTTCCCTTATGAACTATAAGAGCTTTAACAAAACAAGAGGAAGAGAAATAAGATAGAATAGTGTGCCTGAGTGTACCCTCAAGCAAGAGAAATCTAACCCAAGACAGTGGAAGACCATGGTACAGAGGCTGTGGCACTACCCAATACTTAGAGAACAATGGTTTGAATTTGGAGTGTCCTTCTCCTAGAAGAGCTGCTTACCATAGCTAAAGAGTCTCGTCTACCCTAATCAAGTGGCCTCTGAACAATTACAGTGCTGTAGTTAACCCCTTGGGTGAAAAAGAATTGTTTGGTAATCTCAGTGTTATAAGGTGTATGAGGACAGAGGAGATATATGTAGAGAATAGGCCTGACTACTTGGTGTATATGTAGGCAAAGGGAAAATAGACCGTAACTAGAGAGAAGGATCCAATGTAGTACTGTCTGACCAGTCAAAGGACCTCCTAACTCTTTAGCAGTAGTATCTCAATGGGTGGCTGGTGCTCTGGCCAACTTACTACCTACCAACGAAGTTGGGAGGAGGTTATGTTTTCGCCCCTCTTCGTATGTCTGTTTGTGAACAATTTCTTGGCCACAGTTTTACTTATATAGTAGTGAAACTTTCAGGAATTAATCATTATGTTGAGACGTGGAAGTGATCCAATTTTGAGAGTCCAAGGTCAAGGTCGAGCAAAAGGTCGACCGAATTAACCCTAACCTTAACAAGATGTTTGCACATGGATGTCATACAGACTTTAAATACTCCTATGATCTAAGTTGATTCTGGGAAAGGGAAGCTGGTTTCGAGAAATAAGCTGCCGTGGCTGATGTCCGTTTGTATGTATGTCTTTTTGTCATCTTGCTTAGTTTACCTTATCATAGCATCCTGTTATCCATGGTTGGAATGATTTAATTGAGAATTACCTTTTTTTCAATATTTAACTTAGCCGGTGATTATATAGCTGCAACTCTGTTGCTCGACAGACAACTCTACGGGAAAACTCGCCAGCGATCGCTACACAGGTTGCGGGTGTGCCCAACAGCGCCATCTGTCGACCAGATACCCAGCTCTCAATGTAAACAAAGACTCAATTTTCTCTCTGTCGAGGTGTCGACAAGACGTACTTTACTCGCTGGTGCTAAACTGGAGTTTTTCACATCTATTTGGTGAAGTACTATATTCTAGTTTTGAGCTTTCACTATGCAGGTGTTTTATCTTCATCTTAAATCTTGAACTCGTTTTGGATAGATTTAATTATGGTGACAAAGAGAGTATGGACTTTCTTTCACTTTTAAATGGCCGACCCTTCCCTTAGACGGAAGTGTGTTTAGGCTTTTAGTAATTATCTTATCACGTTATAGATTTTCCTCTATATATTTTATATCTCTCCGCCTTTATTAGGCCTCTTCGATTAACTTTCCATTTATCATAAACATATAAAAATGTTATTTTGATTATAAAATAAATTTTTGAATATACTTACCCGGTGATTATATAGCTGCAACTCTGTTGCTCGACAGACAACTCTACGGAAAAACTCGCCAGCGATCGCTACACAGGTTGCGGGTGTGCCCAACAGCGCCATCTGTCGACCAGATACCCAGCTCTCAATGTAAACAAAGACTCAATTTTCTCCTCGTCCCACTGCGTCTCTATTGGGGAGGAAGGGAGGGTCATTTAATTTATAATCACCGGGTAAGTATATTCAAAAATTTATTTTATAATCAAAATAACATTTTTCAATATTTAACTTAGCCGGTGATTATATAGCTGATTCACACCCAGGATGGTGGGTAGAGACCAGTAATATATGTTTACACTTTTATAAAGAGTTTTTTATTTCATTTTAGAAGTTATCCAAATAACAAAAACAAAATAAATAGGTACCTGGTAAGGAAGTCGACTTGAACAATTACTCTGCCTTTTAAGTACGTCTTCCTTACGGAGCCTCGCGATCCTCTTAGGATGCTGATCGACCCCTAGGATCTGAAGTATCAAGGGTTGCAACCCATACAACAGGACCTCATCAAACCCCTAATCTAGGCGCTCTCAAGAAATGACTTTGACCACCCGCCAAATCAACCAGGATGCGAAAGGCTTCTTAGCCTTCCGGACAACCCATAAAAAAACAACATTTCAAGAGACAGATTAAAAGGATAAGGAATTAGGAATTGTAGTGGTTGAGCCCTCACCCACTACTGCACTCGCTGCTACGAATGGTCCCAGTGTGTAGCAGTTCTTGTAAAGAGACTGGACATCTTTCAAGTAATTATGACGCGAACACTGACTTGCTTCTCCAATAGGTTGCGTCCATTATACTTTGCAGAGATATATTTTGCTTAAAGGCCACGGAAGTTGTTACAGCTCTAACTTCGTGCGTCTTCACCTTAAGCAAAGTTCGGTCTTCCTCACTCAGATGTGAATGAGCTTCTCGTATTAACAATCTGATAAAGTCTGACCAAGCATTCTTTGACATAGGCAAGGATGGTTTCTTAACTGAACACCATAAAGCTTCAGATTGGCCTTGTAAAGGTTTATTACGCTTTAAATAGAACTTAAGAGCTCTAACAGGGCATAAGACTCTTTCTAGTTCATTGCCTACGATCTCCGATAAGCTGGGGATATCGAAAGATTTAGGCCAAGGCCGAGAAGGCAGCTCATTTTTGGCTAGAAAACCAAGTTGTAGCGAACAAGTGGCTTTTTCTGACGAAAATCCGATGTTCTTGCTGAAGGCATGAATCTCACTGACTCTTTTAGCCGAGGCTAAGCATACCAGGAAAAGAGTCTTAAGAGTGAGATCTTTCAGGGAGGCTGATTGTAACGGCTCCAACCTGTCTGACATGAAGAATCTTAGTACCACGTCTAAATTCCATCCAGGGGTAGCCAAACGACGCTCCTTGGTGGTCTCAAAAGACTTAAGGAGGTCTTGCAGATCTTTATGTTTGGAAAGATCTAAGCCTCTATGCCGGAAGACCGATGCCAACATGCTTCTGTAGCCCTTGATAGTGGGAGCTGAAAGGGATCGTCCTTTTCTCAGGTATAAGAGAAAAACAGCTATTTGAGCTACAGAGGTACTGGTCGAGGATACAGAAACTGACTTGCACCAGTCTCGGAAGACTTCCCACTTCGATTGGTAGACTCTAATGGAAGACGCTCTCCTTGCTCTAGCAATCGCACTGGCTGCTTCCTTCGAAAAGCCTCTAGCTCTCGAGAGTCTTTCGATAGTCTGAAGGCAGTCAGACGAAGAGCGTGGAGGCTTTGGAGTACCTTCTTTACGTGTGGCTGACGTAGAAGGTCTACCCTTAGAGGAAGACTACTGGGAACGTCTACTAACCATCGAAGTATCTCGGTGAACCATTCTCTCGCGGGCCAGAGGGAAGCAACTAACGTCAACCTTGTCCCTTCGTGAGAGGCGAACTTCTGCAGTACCTTGTTGACAATCTTGAACGGTGGGAATGCGTAGAGATCCAGATGTGACCAATCTAGGAGGAAAGCATCTATATGTATTGCTGCTGGGTCCGGGACTGGAGAGCAATAGATTGGAAGCCTCTTGGTCAGCGAGGTTGCAAAGAGATCTATGGATGGTTTTACCCCAAGTGGCCCAAAGTCTCTTGCACACATACTTGTGGAGGGTCCATTCGGTTGGAATTACTTGCCCTTTCCGACTGAGACAATCTGCTATGACGTTCAAGTCGCCTTGGATGAACCTCGTTACTAGGGAGATGTCTTGACCTTTTGACCAGATGAGCAGGTCCCTGCGATCTCGTACAACGTCAGTGAGTGGGTACCTCCTTGTTTGGAGATGTACGCCAAGGCCGTGGTGATGTCCGAGTTAACTTCCACCACTTTGCCTCGAAGGAGAGACTTGAAGCTTTTCAAGGCCAGATGTACTGCCAACAGCTCCTTGCAGTTGATATGCATGCTCCTCTGACTCGAGTTCCACAGTCCTGAGCATTCCCGACCGTCTAGTGTCGCGCCCCAGCCCACGTCCGATGCGTCCGAGAAGAGAACGTGGTTGGGAGTCTGAACAGCCAGGGAAGACCCTCTCTTAGGTTGATATTGTCCTTCCACCAAGTCAGACAAGACTTTATCTTTTCGGAAACCGGGATCGAGACCGCTTCTAGCGTCTTGTCCTTTTTCCAGTGAAAAGCTAGATGGTATTGAAGAGGACGGAGGTGTAGTCTTCCTAGTGACACAAAATGTTCCACGGATGACAGCGTCCCTACCAGACTCATCCACAGCCTGACTGAGCAGCGTTCCTTCTTCAGCATCTTCTGGATGGATAGCAGGGCTTGATCTATTCTGGGGGCTGATCGTCTTGTTGTTCAGCAACGTCCTCATCAGAGGGTTCCTCATCCGAAAACTGATGAGGAAACGGCAACGGACGTGGGGCAACGTCTGGCTCGCTGAGTCCGGTCGCACTGGTGCATGCGTGACGGAGCCGGACACAACATCATGGAACTGCTGCACAGTCTGTGAACTGTCAACAACCATGGGTGCGCGAGGAAGCACAGCGTCAACCCGAGACTGTCTAGACCGTCTGGGTTGTGCAGTCAACACCCTACCGGGTTGCTGAGGTTGACGCACTGCGTCAAAACAAGTCACCTCTGCTGGTTGTTGAACGTCCTGAACGTCAACAACCACCCTCCGAGCGTCGCTTAACGTCAACGTGCGGCTGGCAACCCACACTGGGTCGCATCGGTGGAGGAACCACCTCAACTGGCAGACGCGAGTAGGTTACCTCAGCGTCAACAGGGCGCACAACCGACCGGTTGGAAGGTTGTTGGCCAGAAGGTTCGGTAGCAACCTTCTCCGCATTAAAGTCCTCTATCAAGGACGCAAGCTTGGACTGCATGTCTTGCAGCAAAGCCCATTTAGGGTCTACGGGAGCAGGTGCGGGCAACAGACGGGGTTAGCGACTGAGGAGGTACCGCTTACCATCCCTGAAAGCCTTGTATGCATGACATAATTGTACAGCAAAACTTCAAAGGCTCGAAAACAGCAAAGTGAGGTTGACCTGTAAAAAACTTGGAGCGTCTCCTGGCCAGGCGCCAGGGAGAGTCTACGAGAATTGAGAAGTCTATCTGGGCAGAGGCATGAACTCCCAAGCCGAGAACTTCTCTCGTGTCATATCAGACTCTCGCTCTATAAACCAGTTTAAAAGAAGGGAAAGCAAAGGCTGTATCCCCCAAACTCCTCCTGGTGAAAAACCAGTCGCCTAGCCAACGTAAAGCTCTCTAGGAGAGCGAGAGAGCACTAGCTTAAAAACAACGGCTTCGAAGTAGCTAGGCCTAGTGTAAGCTCTGACGTTTAGGCGAACGAGGAGCAGCAGTTACAAAAAGATCCGGACAAAGATCCTTAAAAAAATCATCATGATTTAATTAAAGTCCATAGGGGGGCTAAGCAGCTTTAGGCTCCTCTCCATCTGACAGAGTCCTCAAGGGAATATCAGTAGGAGGGGGAACAGCAACTTCCTCATCTACAGGAACCTTGTCCGATAAAAGCTGAGTCTCAAGCAAGGGAGAGACCTACCGTGGTGGCAATGCTTTACAAGCAGAGTCCACACTCACTGGTGCATTAGTAGCGGACCAGTTTTTTTATTCTCGTCCCCAGGCTATGTGCGGTGAGAGATTGAAAACGTAGTATATGAACTAGTGTTTAGTCTCTTTCCCAGCCCACTGATTTTTTATCTTAAAATATGGTTTTCTGTTTTTTGCTGGTATTAATGAGCTTGCATTATACGACTGATTTCGCAATTACTACCTTTTAATGAAGGGTAGAATTGCGTGTGTTCAGGTAGAAATCAGTAAAAGTTTCGATTTCAGTGAAATAAGTGCAAAACAGAAAATCGAAGTGATAAAGTGATATGTGCAAAGTGTTACAGTGTTGCGTCCGAGGGTTCGTCTGTTCGTGCCTGTCGTTCACCTAGTCCGGGACCTCTTGCATGCTCCCAAGCCCAGGGGAGAAGTAATGTCAAACGACTTATGGGTTCGAGAGGCCTTGATCAACGAACAGACGTTTCCCTCTATGGTATCGGGTGTATCTTACCAAGATCTCCCCTACCATAAGACGAGAGAGACGTTGTTTCTCCTCGTCATCCGAAGGCTTTTCGCATAAGAAACCTGTCACAAGGTTTCGAAGCCCTTAGCGAAAGTCAGTCCTTTCAGGACAGGCCCAGCGTCCTGATTACAACCATTAGGACAGCTCTGACCCTATGCAGTCATCGGATAACTGCTCGGCCGCCTAACAAAAGCGTAACACAGACTCCGAGAGTCTTTTTTTGTTGGCAAAGTGTTGCGGTCACAGACGTTACCCTCGTCTCTTACCACAACCATTTCCGTTGATCCTTAATGGGTTGTATGGCAAGACATGCAGTATATGCTTGCCTCCCTTTATGGAAGACTATTCTGCCGATTAGTCCGTTGAGTCTAGCCGTTTATCTCATCGATATCCTGGCTTTCAGCCAACCTAACGTTCCTTTGTGCTTACTGTTGACGTTGGCGTAGCTTAGTCACGTCAGTCAGGTTGTTGAGAACCACACTCGATTGCGGTCTCGTGTGGTTTTTCAGCCGCATTTGGACGTTAGGCCACTTGCTGATGCTCCTGTTGACGTTCAAGACGTTCACTAACAATCGGAGTTGACTTGTTTTGAGTGCGTCAACCTCCGCATTCTAGAGTTTGTTTTGACTGCTCAGTCTAGGCAGTCAAAGCAGTCTCGAGTGGACGCTGTGCGTCCTCACGCACCTGTTGTGGTTGACAGTTCAGTTGTTGACAGTTCACAGACTGTCAAGCAGTTACATGACGTTGCGTTCTGGTCCGCTACTAATGCACCAGTGAGTGTGGACTCTGCTTGTAAAGCATTGCCACCACGGTAGGTCTCTCCCTTGCTTGAGACTCAGCTTTTATCGGACAAGGTTCCTGTAGATGAGGAAGTTGGCGGTTCCCCCTTCTACTGATATTCCCTTGAGGACTCTGTCAGATGGAGAGGAGCCTAAAGCTGCTTAGCCCCCTATGGACTTTAATTAAATCATGATGATTTTTTTAAGGATCTTTGTCCGGATCTTTTGTAACTGCTGCTCCTCGTTCGCCCTAAACGTCAGAGCTTACACTAGGCCTAGCTACTTCGAAGCCGTTGTTTTTAAGCTAGTGCTCTCTCGCTCTCCTAGAGAGCTTTACGTTGGCTAGGCGACTGGTTTTTCACCAGGAGGAGTTGGGGGATACAGCCTTTGCTTTCCCTTCTTTTAAACTGGTTTAAGAGCGAGAGTCTGATATGACACGAGAGAAGTTCTCGGCTTGGGAGTTCATGCCTCTGCCCAGATAGACTTCTCAATTCTCGTAGACTCTCCCTGGCGCCTGGCCAGGAGACGCTCCAAGTTTTTTACAGGTCAACCTCACTTTGCTGTTTTCGAGCCTTTGAAGTTTTGCTGTACAATTATGTCATGCATAACAAGGCTTTCAGGGATGGTAAGCGGTACCTCCTCAGTCGCTAACCCCGTCTGTTGCCGCACCTGCTCCCGTAGACCCTAAATGGGCTTTGCTGCAAGACATGCAGTCCAAGCTTGCGTCCTTGATAGAGGACTTTAATGCGGAGAAGGTTGCTACCGAACCTTCTGGCCAACAACCTTCCAACCGGTCGGTTGTGCGCCCTGTTGACGCTGAGGTAACCTACTCGCGTCTGCCAGTTTGAGGTGGTTCCTCCACCGATGCGACCCAGTGTGGGTTGCCAGCCGCACGTTGACGTTAAGCGACGCTCGGAGGTGGTTGTTGACGTTCAGGACGTTCAACAACCAGCAGAGGTGACTTGTTTTGACGCAGTGCGTCAACCTCAGCAACCCGGTAGGGTGTTGACTGCACAACCCAGACGGTCTAGACAGTCTCGGGTTGACGCTGTGCTTCCTCGCGCACCCATGGTTGTTGACAGTTCACAGACTGTGCAGCAGTTCCATGATTGTTGTGTCCGGCTCCGTCACGCATGCACCAGTGCGACCGACTCAGCGAGCCAGACGTTGCCCACTCCGTTGCCGTTTCCTCATCAGTTTTCGGATGAGGAACCCTCTGATGAGGACGTTGCTGAACAACAAGACGATCAGCCCCCAGAATAGATCAAGCCCTGCTATCCATCCAGAAGATGCTGAAGAA
Organism: Palaemon carinicauda; assembly: GCF_036898095.1. NCBI lineage: Eukaryota > Metazoa > Arthropoda > Malacostraca > Decapoda > Palaemonidae > Palaemon > Palaemon carinicauda. The sequence continues at coordinate 34,589,569 of NC_090737.1, read as the reverse complement.
GGAACGCTGCTCAGTCAGGCTGTGGATGAGTCTGGTAGGGACGCAGTCATCCGGTGGAACTTTATTGTGTCACTAGGAAGACTACACCTCCGTCCTCTTCAATACCATCTAGCTTTTCACTGGAAAAAGGACAAGACGCTAGAAGCGGTCTCGATCCCGGTTTCCGAAAAGATAAAGTCTTGTCTGACTTGGTGGAAGGACAATATCAACCTAAGAGAGGGTCTTCCCCTGGCTGTTCAGACTCCCAACCACGTTCTCTTCTCGGACGCATCGGACGTGGGCTGGGGCGCGACACTAGACGGTCGGGAATGCTCAGGGACCTGTGGAACTCGAGTCAGAGGAGCATGCATATCAACTGCAAGGAGGCTGTTGGCAGTACAATCTGGCCTTGAAAAGCTTCAAGTCTCTCCTTCGAGGCAAAGTGGTGGAAGTTAACTCGGGACATCACCACGGCCTTGGCGTACATCTCCAAACAAGGAGGGTACCCACTCACTGACGTTGTACGAGATCGCAGGGACCTGCTCATCTGGTCAAAAGGTCAAGACATCTCCCTAGTAACGAGGTTCATCCAAGGCGACTTGAACGTCATAGCAGATTGTGTCAGTCGGAAAGGGCAAGTAATTCCAACCGAATGGACCCTCCACAAGGATGTGTGCAAGAGACTTTGGGCCACTTGGGGTAAAACCATCCATAGATCTCTTTGCAACCTCGCTGACCAAGAGGCTTCCAATCTATTGCTCTCCAGTCCGGACCCAGCAGCAATACATATAGATGCCTTTCCTCCTAGATTGGTCACATCTGGATCTCTACGCATTCCCACCGTTCAAGATTGTCAACAAGGTACTGCAGAAGTTCGCCTCTCACGAAGGGACAAGGTTGACGTTAGTTGCTTCCCTCTGGCCCGCGAGAGAATGGTTCACCGAGATACTTCGATGGTTAGTAGACGTTCCCAGTAGTCTTCCTCTAAGGGTAGACCTTCTACGTCAGCCACACGTAAAGAAGGTACTCCAAAGCCTCCACGCTCTTCGTCTGACTGCCTTCAGACTATCGGAAGACTCTCGAGAGCTAGAGGCTTTTCGAAGGAAGCAGCCAGTGCGATTGCTAGAGCAAGGAGAGCGTCTTCCATTAGAGTCTACCAATCGAAGTGGGAAGTCTTCGAGACTGGTGCAAGTCAGTTTCTGTATCCTCGACCAGTACCTCTGTAGCTCAAATAGCTGTTTTTCTCTATACCTGAGAAAAGGACGATCCCTTTCAGCTCCCACTATCAAGGGCTACAGAAGCATGTTGGCATCGGTCTTCCGGCATAGAGGCTTAGATCTTTCCAAACATAAAGATCTGCAAGACCTCCTTAAGTCTTTTAGAGACCACCAAGGAGCGTCGTTTGGCTACCCCTGGATGGAATTTAGACGTGTGTTACTAAGATTCTTCATGTCAGACAGGTTGGAGCCGTTACAATCAGCCTCCCTGAAAGATCTCACTCTTAAGACTCTTTTCCTGGTATGCTTAGCCTCGGCTAAAAGAGTCAGTGAGATTCATGCCTTCAGCAAGAACATCGGATTTTCGTCAGAAAAAGCCACTTGTTCGCTACAACTTGGTTTTCCTAGCCAAAATGAGCTGCCTTCTCGGCCTTGGCCTAAATCTTTCGATATCCCCAGCTTATCGGAGATCGTAGGCAATGAACTAGAAAGAGTCTTATGCCCTGTTAGAGCTCTTAAGTTCTATTTAAAGCGTAATAAACCTTTACAAGGCCAATCTGAAGCTTTATGGTGTTCAGTTAAGAAACCATCCTTGCCTATGTCAAAGAATGCTTGGTCAGCTTTATCAGATTGTTAATACGAGAAGCTCATTCACATCTGAGTGAGGAAGACCGAACTTTGCTTAAGGTGAATGACGCACGAAGTTAGAGCTGTAACAACTTCCGTGGCCTTTAAGCAAAATATATCTCTGCAAAGTATAATGGACGCAACCTATTGGAGAAGCAAGTCAGTGTTCGCGTCATTTTACTTGAAAGATGTCCAGTCTCTTTACAAGAACTGCTACACACTGGGACCATTCGTAGCAGCGAGTGCAGTAGTGGGTGAGGGCTCAACCACTACAATTCCCTAATTCCTTATCCTTTTAATCTGTCTCTTGAAATGTTGTTTTTTTATGGGTTGTCCGGAAGGCTAAGAAGCCTTTCGCATCCTGGTTGATTTGGCGGGTGGTCAAAGTCATTTCTTGAGAGCGCCTAGATTAGGGGTTTGATGAGGTCCTGTTGTATGGGTTGCAACCCTTGATACTTCAGATCCTAGGGGTCGATCAGCATCCTAAGAGGATCGCGAGGCTCCGTAAGGAAGACGTACTTAAAAGGCAGAGTAATTGTTCAAGTCGACTTCCTTACCAGGTACCTATTTATTTTGTTTTTGTTATTTGGATAACTTCTAAAATGAAATAAAAAACTCTTAGCTCATAAAAGTGTAAACATATATTACTGGTCTCTACCCACCATCCTGGGTGTGAATCAGCTATATAATCACCGGCTAAGTTAAATATTGAAAAATGTTATTTTGATTATAAAATAAATTTTTGAATATACTTACCCGGTGATTATAAATTAAATGACCCTCCCTTCCTCCCCAATAGAGACGCAGTGGGACGAGGAGAAAATTGAGTCTTTGTTTACATTGAGAGCTGGGTATCTGGTCGACAGATGGCGCTGTTGGGCACACCCGCAACCTGTGTAGCGATCGCTGGCGAGTTTTTCCGTAGAGTTGTCTGTCGAGCAACAGAGTTGCAGCTATATAATCACCGGGTAAGTATATTCAAAAATTTATTTTATAATCAAAATAACATTTTTTTTTTCAAGAATTGCAAATTTGTTTAGTTTGAATACTCATAAAAGAGAAGTATGGTCAGTCTAGAAGGTTTAAAGTCACCTATGAATGGCAGAGGCAAGGGCAGGACAATTCCCTAGAGATTGATCATATATAGGCTACATATAATCAGCACCCAATCCCTCTCTCCATCAAGCTAGAACCAGGGAGGGCCAAGCAGGGGCTGTTAATAACTTGGTAGGTAGATTTGTAGGCTCCCCTAAACCCCATCATTAGCTCACATGGATGGCGATGTTGCATACTACTAGAAACTATCCATCTTGAGTGGGTCTTGAACTTCTGTCCAGCAGGTTGTCAGGCAATGACGTTTCTAATAGGCTACCACTAAAATACTGTACTGTAGTTTTAGCTTTGTTTATTTTAGATAGCTAATCGGTGGCCTTTTATGCCCTGACAGTGTGTAGGGGCTTGCATTTATGAATTGTAGAATTATCAAATTTATTTACAAACTTTTGTTAACTAATTTCTTATTTGTTCCGTAACCGAAATACAAACCACGCTATTTACAAAGGGTATTACTTTTAGCGTAGCTGAAATGTCGAGCCATTAGAATTTAACGAGGGTGTATTACCCCCGCGCTAGTTAGCGGGGGGGTAGGGGAGTGGTAGCTAGCTACCCCTCCTCCCCCTCACACAGGTGAATACTCACTTTCACTTTTGGCTCGGACTGTCACAGACGTCTCTGTCTTGGTCCTCGCTTGGCAGCCATTGTTTGTTTTGTCTTTATTTAATTGCTTACTTTTCTTTTACTCTATATATATGTAAACATGTTTTCATGTTTGTATATATATTTGAGTATAGAAATAAGTAAGTTTCCTTTTCAGCTTTGTGTGTGTAGTGTACGATATCTACGTGGAGGCCTCGGCAGTTAGGCCACCACGGCGTAATTTTATGGGTGGCGATCGAGTTTGACTTATGTCTTTCTCTCTCTCTCTCTTGAGGTCGTTCACCCTTTTTACTATGTGTTACTACGGCCTTGTAGCTTCCTTTCCGTGTGGGGGGGTTGCTACGCCGTACGTTTGTCTCAATTAGTTATGAATCTAATTGTAGTTGTTTTTTGTTTTTCAGCTTGTAGAACGATTCCTTTCGTGGTTTTCGTTCTCTCTTTAGTGTTCATTCATTTTTAAATTACATAATTACATAGTTACATAATTATAATTGTTATAATTCTGTTTCGGTTACAGCTCTCCTTCCGCGAGTGTAAGTGGTTGTGAGGGCACGTGCCTGTTGTGTAATTCTTGTTCCTTTCCCTCGGGATTCCTCTTCGGAGCCTTCCCGGGGGAATGAATGTGTACTAATATTATTTGTTTTTATTTTTTTACAGTTACCGATCTAGTTCGTTTCTGTAATATGGCAACGGTGTGAGCTGTCTGGTTGAGTCCTGGGGATTCGGCTGTTGCTGCCTCTCCCCTTGTATTTTCGTCAGGGGCGTGTCTCCTTCTACTGGAAGTACTCCCGTGATGACGGACAGCTCTCCAGTTCATTTTAGAACTCTCAGGAGGCTTGCCTCCTTGGGCGGGTAACTTTCCTTCCGAGGGAAGTTTTTCCTGTCCAGGCTTGAGTTTTTCCCCTTTTGGGGGGTTCTTCTCTTGCCTTTTTTTCGTGCGACTATGCTCTTGGTGCTGAGCGGTCGCACCTGCAGTTTCGCTCAAGGGGCTGGGCAACTGCAGGAGCTCCTCTTCGGAGGATTGCTCCTTTTAGGTCACTGGCTGACCAGTCTCTTCCACGAAGTGTTTCTCTTTCGTTCGCGAGAGAGTACACTCATAGAGACTCCTCTTCGGAGGTTTCTTCTGTTGCTGTTGCTGTTGGCCTCCCTCGCCGTAAGGCCCACCGTCCGCCTCGTCGTAAGGGCCTCTCATCTCCCTATAAGGGTGCTTGAGGCGCCTTTTTGGATCTCCGTTTGCAGCCTACAACTCCTTTTTCTTGATCTTCCGCCTTGGTGCAGATGGACAGCAGTCTGATCTCGTCTTCCGACGGGCAACGGTCTTCCCGACGGACAACGGTCTTCCCGACGGACAGCGGTCTTCCGACGGACATCAGTCTTCCGGCGGACAACGATCCCTTCGGGGCAAAGGGTTGCCCCCACGGGGGTTCTTCCCTTGCGTGTCAGGGTTTCCCTGCGCGCCCTTCTGCTGTGTTCTCTGCTGCTCCTGCTCAGTGTTAGCACACAGGCGCTCTTCTGCTCATCAGCGCTCTCCTGTTCGTCAGCGCTTTCAAGATGATCATCCCTGTGGTTCCTGTTGGTTCCTGTTACGCGCCCTGTGCGCCCACGTTCGCCCTCGCGATCTAGAACTTTGGTTCAGGTCGGGGTCAAGGACTCTTCTTCTTTGTGCAGGCTTCCACGCGTAGCCTTCTGCTCGTCAGCGATCATCAGCTCGTCAGCGATCATCAGCTCGCCAGCGATCATCAGCTCGCCAGCGATCATCAGCTCGCCAGCAATCACCTGTCTCTCGGCGATCTCCGGATCGCCCACGTGTGTTACAGCCGGCACGCCAACGTTCTCCAACACTTCTGAAGGAACATGGTTCGCCAGCTACTAGCTCACCTGCGCATGCTGATCGCCATCGCGCGACCCTCAACTGCGGATGCTGATCGCCATCGCGCGACCCTCAAACTGCGGATGCTGATCGCCATCGTGCGACCCTCAACTGCGGATGCTGATCGCCATCGTGCGACCCTCAAACTGCGGATGCTGATCGCCATCGCGCGACCCTCAAACTGCGGATGCTGATCGCCATCGCGCGACCCTCAACTGCGGATGCTGATCGCCATCGCGCGACCCTCAACTGCGGATGCTGATCGCCATCGCGCGACCCTCAACTGCGGATGCTGATCGCCATCGCGCGACCCTCAACTGCGGATGCTGATCGCTATCGCGCGACCGCACACCTGCGGATGCTGATCACCATCGCTCGACCCTGTGCATGCTGATCACCATCGCGCGACCCTCAACTGCGTATGCTGTTCGCCATCGCGCGATCGCCCACCTGCAGATGCTGCTCGCCATCGCGCTACCGCCGACCTGCGCATGCTGATCGCCATCGCGCGACCCTGGCATGCTGATCACCATCGCGCGACCCTGCGCATACTGATCACCATCGCATACTGATCACCATCGCGCGACCCGGCGCATGCTGATCACCATCGCGCGACCCGGCGCATGCTGATCACCATCGCGCGACCCAGCGCATGCTGATCACCATCTCGCGATCGCCCTCCTGCACAGGCTGCTCGCGATCGCTCACCTTCGCAAACTGCTCGACCATCGCGTCGGCATAACACAACGCGCCATCGCCAACCTGCGCATTTGCGCTCACCAGCTCACCACCGATAGCTTGTTGATAGCGGTCTTCCTCGCCCACGCGGCAGCGCGTTTCCTCGCCATCACTCTAACGCTTGCGTTCGCCGCCTCGGACTCGCTCTCATCCACCTGCCCACCCTCACGACCGCTCGCCTGCGCGCCCGCGCGACCGCTCGCCCTCACGACCGCTCGCCTGCGCGCCCACGCGACCGCTCGCCTGCGCGCCCACGCGACCGCTCGCCTGCGCGCCCACGCGACCGCTCGCCTGCGCGCCCACGCGACCGCTCGCCTGCGCGCCCACGCGACCGCTCGCCTGCGCGCCCACGCGACCGCTCGCCCGTGCGCCCGCGCTCCCACGTGCCTACACGATTACGCTCATGCTCTCCAATGTTCGCCCACGCGCGAACCAACGGTTTTTCCATAGCGCGGACGGATGGTGTTCCGTCGCGCGAACCTACAGTGTTTCTTCGCACAAATGTCGGCTTATTTCTTGCAGTATCCATTGCTCGTCTATGGGTTATCGCTCGCCGACCACCAGCTCTCGCCCTTCCTACCACGCTCGCCCTCCTTCTGTGCTCCTTCGCTCACCTTCGTTTGCGTTACCGCGCATGAGCGCTTCCACGTTCGCCCACGCGAAAATCTTTGAATTTCCGTCGCGCGAGCTCCAGGGCGATTGCGACCACGATTCCCAATGGGGTTTTCGCAGCATGACCAGCCTGGCGAGTTCTTCTGGAGCGTATTTCCAGAACACGGCCTCACCCCGTAAACGCAGAGCATGGCACTTGCAAGAATAGGAGAAACTTAGGGGAGATCTGAGCAACACTCCTCTTTCCTGAACCTGGGTTAGACCTTCCCCGTCATTCCCTGGAAGGATTTTTGGCGGGGGGGCATTCCGTTCGAGATTTCTCCATCGGACGAGGGGTGACTGCTTACCTCTTCCTCTGGGAGCTTACCAGGTTCTTTCCCTCGGTTACGACCCGAGGTTTGGTTCAAGGAAGCTACAGGAAGATCAAGGGTACTTTCCTCCTCTCGAGCTCAGGCACCTTGGCCTTTCGTCGTTAAGTATCTAACTTGCGGACAAGCTCGATGTTGTACCATCTGGACGCGCTGACTGAGGGCTTCCTTCGGGTGTCTCATCTGTGGAGGTCGACGACCTCAGACACCCTTCCATCCTTGAGAAGAGTTTGTTTGTGCCCAAGGACAGAGACTTAGACAGCTGCTGTGCGGAGGAAATCAACTTCCGGTTTCACTCCTCCAAGGCGCTTTCTTCCAGACTCTGCAGGGCTCCAGCGCCCTTTTCTTTCAACCACGTCGGCCTAAGTTATCGGCTACGACAACTGGGACAAGGTGTCCAATTGCAGTTTCCTCCTGTCAGGAACAGATGGCACGGGAGACTCCCCCGGGGGGGCATAGTCCTAAAGGAGTTCACGAACTCTAGGATTGCAGGTTTTTCGCTGGGAGGATGCTTAAGGTTACTCATCCGAATGACAGCTTCCCGATGCCCATTCCCGCACAATCTCTGTGATTAGCCAAGGATATCGCGCCTGCCGTCTCTGTCAGCGAATTCAGTGTCTCTGAACCTCTATGCCATAGCGTCAGCAGAGTTGCCCGGTTGGGCAGAATGATCCTTACCTTAGGCGAAGGTCTTCCTTAGGATCATCGACGGCTTCACCCCCGGCCCCCTCAGTCGATCCTTTCTTGTAAGGAAGGATCTGAGAGGGGATGTCCGTAGTCGACCTCTCAGCCCTGATCAAGTATGTCGAACAAACTTCGGCCAGCGTAGACCAGCAGAATCGATCAGACTGGTAACGAGGCGACAGGACTCCTTAAACCCTGGATCGGAAGGACGGGTACTTTCAGTTTCCTTTCCATCCATCTTCCAGGGTGCTCGTCGAATTCAGCCTAGACTGCAAGTATTCCTGCTTATGATGCAGTGTGGCTATCCCGCCGTGGCATAGCAGGTTTGTTTCCCCAGAGAACTCTCCCTGCCTTCCTCTTGGCCGCTCAGGTGCAGGCTTCCGCCTCCTCTGCTGTTTGGAGGGCTGGTCAACTCCGGTAGGCTCGGGTTCGACCTTCTTCAGCGCCGGGACAAGCTTCCGGATGCTTACCATGAGTGTGGGCTCATGGTATTTTGCTTGGAGCCTTCTCTTCCTCTGCCTCAACATCTGGAGTATCTGGCCATGATATTGAGTCAACGGCCTTACCACGTTGGAAACCCCGCTTCTCGTCCGTCCAGCGAGGTTAAGCAACGTCGGTACTTGGATGGGTGACCACCTGGGGACGCCAGATTCTGTTACCACATCCTCCGAGCCTTCCTCTCGGTTGACTGTGGCAAGACTGAGGAGAGTCGCAGTACCTGTTCTCAGTCAAGCAGAGCTTTCAGCTCTACCTTGGAACGTTTCCTAGTTCTCCTTTCCTCATTGACCCGTCTATGGTCCGAACGGTCGCCTCAGGATAAGTTCCATGTGGGGCGATCCAAGTTCCGGTGGCTTCAGGCAATGTTTAACCGGACTCCCTGGCCCTAGGGGACCAGTGGAACTATTAGACCTGCAATGGGTGTTGACCTATGGAGCCTCTTGATGGTAGTGGATATTCTCGTCCTTTCCCCACATTCTTGATGCGGTTCTCGGACTCGTCAAAGGAAAGGGGGGGGGGGCATGTTCCGGTCCAGGCCTATGGTCAAGACCTGAAGGATACCTCTCCATCATTCAGGCAGGCTTAGGGGCCTTAGTCTGGCCCCTCTACAGATTCTACAGCTCCTGCCGAGTCTCCCCGTTGCGCGTCGACTTCATTCTAACCATCAGGGGACGCATTTTCACACCTTCACATCTTGCAGTAGAGATACCGGGATGATTGAGATTCTCTCAATTCCACCATCGGCTCTCTCATTCCAGGCAGGGGAATGTTTCTCTCAGACTATCCGAGCAGAGCCTCGTAGAGAGAGTGTACCCGGGGGTCTTTGACCTTGGGTAACCAGCAAGTGCTGGTCTGGGGGACCTGATCGCGACAGCTTGGAACCTCAAGCTTCCGCTATTCTTCCCCCCAGTCTCAGACCCCGAGACTCTGGCAAGATGCATTCCGGTGATGGTGGGACAACTTCGACGCCTGCGTCTTCCCTCCTTTTTGTCTGTGGACAATGGGTCTCAACAAGACCAGGTTGTCTGTCAACCTTTCAATGGGAGAGCTCCACTGGGACTATGCGCAGAACGGTTTCTGGACCCTCTGCTTCCCCTGACGGAACTCCCGGGAGAGCTTCTCCCACGGCGCAGACTACTCAAGCAACCACACTGCGACATCTTTCCCGAACCGGGGCGTCGCTTCGGCTTCATGCCTGGAGACACTACGCTTCCTCCTCAAGAAGAGACAACCCGCTACAGTCGCGGTACGGAGGTCGCGTCTTCGGCGATAGTCATCCACAGGGGTCTCCCAGGCAAAGTGAAGAGTCTAAGGTGGTTGGTGCCGTGGGAGATATACCTCTTCCCTTGAGGCCTCTTCTCCAGCAATAACGGTCTTATTGCCTTTCGGCGGGAGGAAACTCCTTTCCGCTCTCGGCAATGAAGCCTGTCGCTCAGCCTTTCCCTGACCTTCAGGCTTAAAGGAATAACTTTTTCCTGCCCGCTGGATCTATCCTCGCTCATGCGAAGCTACGATCGTCCCTGCCCTAGTCGGAGGAAGACCTCTAACTTGGAGCATGGCTCGGACTTTTAGTCCTTTAAGAGATCTTCTCAAGACCCTTTACGACAGGCCTCGGATTGTATTCCGCCTTGGGTCTTCTGCTCACTCTGGCCACGGCCAGTGTGTAAGCAATCTTCTTGGTCTCTTACTACTCCCCCCTTTCTAAGGAAGAGGGGAAGGCAACATTCAGGCTCGCTCCTGAGTTGTTGGCTAGACTCAGAATCTGAGGGTCCCGGCCCTTCGGTCCGATTCATTCAAGATTTCGAGTCTCCATTCTGTATCTGATGTCCCAAAACCTTCTCTTTCTTGCCAGTAAAGGAATCGAGAGGTTAGCGCTGGGAACAGCTGCAGTTTGTCCTCAGTTGCAGCCGATTTGGGAGCACAAGGAGGACATGGGGGGAGAGTCACCAGTATACCTCTTCAGCCCGGACTCAAGGACATTCATCTCGACCTGTCTCCAGACCCTCCCCCGTCACGTCGCCCTACAGCACGATGTTGGATACATCGCAACGTCCCTCGCCTTCGAGTAATACTACTCTGTGACGCAGGTGCTACAAGCTGGAGTCTGGAAGCGTATAATGACCTTCGCAGCCCGCTTCCTGCAGGGCGTGACCCACAGGAGTCTCTATACGTTTTCTATCGCTCTGTGGTGGCTACACAACAGCTGGTCTAACCTCAGGCTCCTTTTTGGACAGGTAGCAGAAGGTTGAGGGCATTGTTATCAGGTTTTAGTCTGCATGAACGAAAGAAGTATGTCTGGCCCTTACTTCTTTCTTCATCATCCCCTCTACGGGGAAGCAGCATCCTGGTCTCTGCATAGCTGACCTCGAACCTCTGCAGGTAAACCATGCTTCCTTGTGTTCCGAGTATTGAGTCAATACTGTCGCGTCCCCCATACCCTGACGAGGTGGTATTGGGAACGTCCTAACCCAGAGTTCCTTCTGGAACTCCAGGTCAACTGCCTAGGACGGGTCACACTTCTTCCTTCACACACAAGCTTACGTAGGCCACATCGCAAGGAACTTGTGAGGTGCAGGGACTCCTTTTCTCGAGTGCGACTCACTCGGATTCTGAGTCGCCGGGTAAAGCTAAAGCCAGTATGGCTGGGGACTTTCCACCCTTCCTAAGGGATAAGTCACCCTTTGTAAATAGCGTGGTTTGTATTTCGGTTACGGAACAAATGACAAATTCGAAGATAATTTGTATTTTTCCTAACCATACAAACCTTAGCTATTTACACATATTTGCCCGCCAGCCCTGTCCCCCAAGACAAGTCCTACCTCTAAGTGAAAGTGAGTATTCACCTGTGTGTGAGGGGGAGGAGGGGTAGCTAGCTACCACTCCCCTACCCCCCCGCTAACTAGCGCGGGGGTAATACACCCTCGTTAAATTCTAATGGCTCGCCATTTCAGCTACGCTAAAAGTAATACCCTTTGTAAATAGCTAAGGTTTGTATGGTTAGGAAAAATACAAATTATCTTCGAATTTGTCATGTTTTGTCATTTTGAAGAACAACTTAGAATTGCTTTAGAAATACATAATTGTGTATAAATAATAATTGTTTAATACTATACAGTAGAATGCACTCCTTTCCAGTGATTGTATGACCTAAAATATTCTAGAACAGTCATGTTTTTCTAATTAGAAAGCAACTAAAAAAAAAGCCTTTAATTTTTTTTTTTTTTATGAATTTTTAGTTTATAGATCTACATTTGTAAAAATGCTGTTATGTCTTCATCATTAAGGCTATTTAAACTAATGCTATTTTGAATGCCCGCTGTAAGGATTTTCTTCTTCTTTAAAGCTCTGATGATGGACTGAGGAAACAGAAACGACCCAGGAGATTGTTCTACTACAGCAAACTTTTGGATCTTTCAAGTCACATAACCTCTAGTGATAGAAGTAGAACCTACATATGTAATTTTGGGATGAGGTATATGCCTTCAAAGAAAATCCAGGTACAATATAATGAGTTTTTGTTCCTACACGCATACAAACACTAGTCTTTCAATAGGAGTATGATTTCAGCAAAGCTGAAACTTGGCTGTTGACATTTTTAAATATAAAACTTACCCGCTGGTTATATAAAGAGCTGAAGTCCCCTGACGCCCTGGCAGAAATTCAAATTCTCGCGCTATCGAAGATACGGCAGGTGTACACCCGCACCCTAGCGGTAGCTCAGGTGGAACAACACACCAACTTCAGTTCTTCTCCTGCCCGCCTAGCTGGCTGACATATTGAAGTTCGCTCTCGTGGTTTTACTCTTTTGGGAAGTTGTTTGGTGATGTAAAACGTTCTTTTCTGAGTTTAAGCTATCGTTAATTGTTTTCTCTTTATTCTAATCTTGAAATCTTTTTGTTTGAGATTATCTTTATTAATATTTCCCTTATTTTTTGCTCGTCGGTCTTTCACGTAACCATTCAAAATGGCCGACTCCTCCCCTGCTTTACGTAGGTGTGTTAGTGAAGGGTGTCGTACTCGACTTCCTAAAGGATCTATTGATCCTCATAATATTTGTGTGAAATGTAGGGGTAAATTTTGTTCATTTGATGATAGATGTAATGAGTGTCTTTCTTTAACTGATGATGATTTTGTAACATACGATCGTTATGTTAGGAGACTAGAGAGGGATAGAGTTAGGCGTAGTTATTCACGATCTGTGGATAGAGCCTTACCTAATGTTAATGTTCCTAATCCTATTCCTTCCCCCGTGGTGGTAGATCAGGAAACTACTATGAAAGACATGTTTACCGCTATTTTGACTCTTGGTGAGAAAGTTGAGTCCTTAGCGGCAGATAGAAATACGATTTTTTCTGAGTTAAAGGTACTGAAAAACCGTGATTCTGTCGGAACTGTGGAAAGTGTTTCGGTGTCTGATGTTAGTGTACCGAAAAGTCGTGAATCTCTTGGTAATGTGAAAAGTGTTTCTAATGTGTTTAGTGTTGCGGAGGGTGCGTCTGCACGATCTTGTCGGTCACCTAGCCTAAGACCTCTTTCGAGCTCTCGAACCCATGGGAGAAGTAATGTCGAACGGCTTAAGGGAACGAGAAGCGTCATCAATCGTGCAGACGTCCCCTCGAACGTTCCTGTTGCCGTAGCTCAGGCTGTTCACCCTCATCGTAGGGAAGGTGAGGTTCATGCGTTATCCCCGTCTTCCGATGAAGGGTCGGGGAGTGAGATCTGGCGTCGCGCGTCAAGACCGCTTAAACGGACGCATGAAGTTTCTCAGCGTCAGGAATCGCCTGTGCGTCCAGGATGTAGTTCGTGGGACTCACCGGAACGTTTCCGTTCTCCCATCGCTTGCACTCCGGCTAAACGTCCAGATCACCGTGTTCGTGTGGATAAGATTCCTTGCGATTCAGACCTTGTTACGATTCATGCTCCCCCTCTTCCTTCAGATTGGCTTCCTTCTCCCGAAATACGTGGTGACGTTGGATCGAATATTCCTTTAGGGAGTTCTGTAGATCCTAAATGGTCTATGCTTGTGACTATGAAGGAACAACTCTCGTCGTTGATGGATTCTTTTCAACCAGGTGTTGGCAGTACGTATGTCTGGGCGTCAGGCGTCAGACCAGTTATCGCACAGGCGTTCGATGGTCTCTGGTGCTGTCGAGTTATCGCTTAGGCGGTCTCCCATTCATAGTGTTCAACACCAGGTTGATTTTGTTGAGTCACGTCAGAGAAGTTTGGTTGACCGGTTTTCGCCTTCTGGTCGTGAGGAAGAACATCGGATGTCGACAAGTGGACGAGACGCGTCAATGTTTTGAAGTAGTGGATCGCCCGCGTCAACAACTTGTGGACGCGTCGCGTCAAAACAACGATTCTCAGCGTCGACATCTTGACAGCTTTGATCGTTCGCGTCAACAGTTTTCGGACTCTACGCGTCCACTCAGCGATCTTCGGCAGTTGCCTTCTGAGTCCAAGCGTCAATCTGGTCAACAGCAGTCGGATCCTAAGCGGTCTCGGCAGTTGTTAGTTGACGAAGATCGTCTACCCTTCCATGTTTCACGTCAATCTACTTCGACCTCTCCCCGTCAGTTGGATGCAGATATTGGCTTTGACAGGCAATCCCATCCAGACTTTGTTCCTTCGGTTCAGGCTGCAGCATTTGCTGCACTGCCAGAAGACGAACTTGAGGAAAAGTCGGATGTGGACGATCCTGTTGAGGAAATCTCTGAGAATGAGGAAGAGAAGCATTATCAACATGCTGTTGATCTTCGCAAGTTTATGTTGATACTTACTGGAATTTTCCCGGATCAGTTTACTCCTGTGGCCCCTCGTTCTCCGCCTTCTGAGTTCATCTTAGGTAAAGCTACCAAAGTTTCAGTTTATACCAAGATGGTTCTTTCTCGATCCTCTAAACGGGCCTTGAAATTAATGGGTTCCTGGTGGGACTCTAAGAAATCTTTTGGCAAGACGGCCTTTGCCTTTCCACCCGCTAGGTTGGCTTCTAAATCTAGTGTGTGGTACGAGACTGGTGAAGTGTTGGGCTTGAGATTTCCTTCGTCTGCCCAAGGGGATTTCTCAAGTTTAGTAGATGCGTCTCGTCATCTTGCCTTAAGGAAAACGAAGATTTGGTGGTCTATTCCAGAGATCGATCATTTGCTTTAAGGTCTGTTCAGGGCCTTCGAGGTGTTTAATTTCTTAGACTGGGCTCTGGGGGCTTTGAGTAAGAGGGTCTCAGATATGACGGACACGGACACTAGTGGACTGGTTCATTTGATGTCCTGCTTGGACAAAGGTGTGAGGGATGGCTCCAACGAGCTAGCTGCCTTGTTCACGGCTGGAATCCTCAAGAAAAGGGCCACGATGTGCTCTTTTCTCTCTGCAGGAGTGTCTCCCTACCAGAAAACGGGCCTTCTTTTCGCTCCATTGGCTAATACCTTATTTCCGCAAGAGTTAGTAGGCGAAGTGGCCACTGCTCTCACGCAGAAGGCCACGCATGACTTAGTTACTAATACGACAAGGAAAGTTTTGCCGTCAACGTTTTCCTCTCGTAAGCCTAAGGAATCCTCTTCTGGTTTTCGACCTTCTCAGTCCTTTCGTGGGAAATCCTCTGGAAGGGGCTCTTTCAAACCAGAAGGAAGGAAACCTAGAGGCAGAGGGGGCAAGCCCGGCCGAGGTAAAGTCTGACTGCCCTTTCCTTCAGACAGCAGTGGGTGCCAGGTTGACTCATTTCTGGGAGGCTTGGGAGAGAAATGGAGCGGACCCCTGGTCCGTCCAAGTGTTAAAGGAGGGTTACAAGATCCCCTTCCTGGCAAATCCTCCTTTAGTCACAGATCCGGTGGATCTTTCGCCCAAATACAGAGAGGGACCGAAGAAGCAAGCCATGCGTCTTCAGACGTCTCTTTTATTAGAGAAGCAAGCAATAGAGGAAGTGCAGGATGTAACGTCTCCGGGGTTTTACAACCACCTTTTCCTAGTACCCAAGAGTTCCGGGGAGTGGAGACCGGTTCTGGACGTAAGTGTGCTAAATGGTTACGTCCAAAATTCGACGTTCACTATGGAAACTCAGAAGACAGTTCTGGCGGCTGTGAGGAAGGACGATTGGATGGTCTCTATAGATCTTCAGGACGCCTATTTCCACCTTCCGATTCATCCCAGCTGCAGACGTTATCTGAGGTTCATGGACGGAAACAAGGTCTTCCAGTTCAGGGCTCTTTGTTTCGGACTCTGCACGGCTCCTCTATTGTTTACCAAGATCATGCTGAATGTGGCAAGCATGCTGCATTCGAGGGGAATCAGAGCCTCTCTGTATCTGGACGATTGGCTGATAAGAGCCTCCTCAGCCAATTGTTGTTTGAAGGACCTCAAAATGACTTTGGATCTCTCCAGAGAACTGGGCCTCCTGGTGAGCTCGAAAAAATCGCAACTGACTCCATCCCAGGAGATTCTTTATTTGGGGATGGAGATTCACAGTCGGAGTTTTCGGGCTTTTCCGTCGTCGGTGAGAATTCAGGCAGCCCTCCTAAAAGTCCAAACTTTCCTGAAGAGAGAACTTTGCTCCGTAAGAGATTGGATGAGCCTTCTGGGGACTCTCTCTTCATTAGAGAAGTTCGTGACCCTGGGGAGGTTGCACTTGCGTCCTCTTCAGTTTCATCTCAATCGCCATTGGAAGAAAGGGGACAACCTCGACAGGGATTGCATTCCCATCTCGGTTTCCATCAAGTCTCATCTTCAATGGTGGTACAACGAGCCCAGACTGAAAGAAGGCTTGTCTTTACTTCAGAAGAGCCCAGACCTCGTGTTGTGTTCCGACGCCTCCAACTCGGGGTGGGGAGCCACTCTAGAGAAGAAGGAGCTTTCGGGGACTTGGACTGTGGAGCAAACATCTCTCCACATCAATCAAAAGGAGCTTTTGGCTATTCATCTGGCTCTCATAGGCTTCGAGAAGCAGATCAGGGGCAAAGTGGTCCAAGTCAATGCGGACAGCACGACAGCTCTGGCCTATATTGTGAAACAAGGCGGGACCCACTCTTGGTCTCTGTACGAGATTGCAAGACTTCTTCTCATTTGGGCAGAGGAAAGGAAGGTGACTCTATTGACTCGATTCATCCAGAGGGTCAACAATGTGAGCGCAGACAGACTCAGCAGGGGAGGTCAGGTTCTCTCCACAGAGTGGATTTTACACCCGGACGTCTGCAAGAGTCTGTGGCGGTTATGGGGTCGTCCTCTCCTGGATCTCTTTGCCACTGCAAAGACAAAAAGGCTGGAGTGTTACTGCTCTCCGGTTCTGGATCCCGAAGCCTTGCACATAGACGCCTTTCTAATGAACTGGTTACACATGGAGGTTTATGCTTTCCCTCCGTTCAAGATTCTTTACAAAGTGATTCAGAAGTTCATTTCCCACGAAGAGACCAGAATGACACTGATAGCTCCGTTCTGGCCGTCAAGGAGCTGGTTTCCAGAGGTACTGGAATGGATGGTAGATTTCCCGAGAAGCCTTCCCATAAGACCCGATCTTCTCAGACAACCTCACTTGGCCCGAAATCATCTAAACCTCCGAGCTCTACGTCTGACTGCCTTCAGACTATCGAAAAACTTGCTAGAGCTAGAGGATTTTCGAAGAAGGCAGCCAAGGCAATTGCGAGGGCAAGGAGGTCTTCAACCATCAAGGTGTATCAGTCCAAGTGGGAGTTATTCAGAGAGTGGTGTAGGACTAACGCGATTTCCTCTTCCAGTACCTCTCTTACCCAGATAGCAGATTTTTTCTTAGACCTTAAATTGAAACATAACTTCTCGTCATCTACTATTAAAGGTTACAGGAGTATGTTGGCAACGGTTTTTAGACACAGGAACCTAGACCTTTCTAATAATAAGGATCTGCAAGATTTGCTTAGGTCTTTTGATACAACCAAGAAGATTCAAACAGCTCCCCTTGCCTGGAATTTGGATGTTGTCCTTAAATTTCTCATGAGTGACAGATTTGAGCCTTTACACTCGGTTTCATATAAGGATTTAACCTTGAAAACTCTTTTTCTGGTTAGCCTTGCCACTGCTAAAAGAGTTAGTGAGGTACACGCTTTAAGCAGGAACATTGGTTTTCGGAATGGAAAAGCCATTTGTTCTTTGCAACTGGGGTTTCTGGCCAAAAATGAAAACCCTACTCGGCCATGGCCCAAATCCTTTGAGATTTCTAACCTTTCTGATTTGGCTGGAGATGAATTAGAAAGGGTACTCTGTCCAGTTAGAGCGTTACGGCTTTATGTGGACAGGACTAAGAATCTGAGGGGTAACTCAGACGCTCTGTGGTGTGCAGTTCGGAAACCCTCGATGCCCATGTCTAAGAATGCCTTGTCTTTTTTCATTAGATTGTTGATTCGAGAAGCTCATGCTCAGTGTGATGAGTCGGATCAGAGGCTTCTCAAAGTGAAGACACATGAGACTTCAGTGGCCTTTAAACAGAACCGTTCTCTGCAAAGTCTGATGGATACGACCTTTTGGAGAAGTAAGTCTGTTTTTGCATCCCATTATTTGAGAAATGTTCAGACTCGCTATGAGGACTTTTTTACGTTGGGTCCTTTTGTAGCGTCAAATGCGATAGTAGGTGAATGATCTACCACTACGTTCCCTTTTTCCTAATACCCCTTTTCTATCTCTTGGAACTCGTTTGTTATGGTTGTTTGTGGAGATTGGTCGTCAGTCTTCCGCAATCTTTGGTTTGGTTAGGTGGTCAATTTGTTCCTAGAGTGCACCCGGAACAAGGGTATTGGTTGAGGTTCTGTCATGTTATAGGTGGTCGTACCGTTTGACAGCTCCTAGAGATTTTCAGCCTGAGTGGATCACTGGATCTCTTAAGGATAGCGGACGAAATGAGGCAGAGTATCATTGCTGTCAGCTTCCTTATCAGGTGAGAACCGCTTAGGTTTGTTGTATGTAACCCTTAAGTGAATTTTCAATATGTAGCTGTCTCTGACCCGCCACCAATGGGTGTCAATCAGCTCTTTATATAACCAGCGGGTAAGTTTTATATTTAAAAATGATATTTTTAGATATTTAACTTAGCCGGTGAATATATAGCTGCAACTCTGTTGCTCGACAGACAAAAAACTGTACAAAAAAACTCGCTAGCGATCGCCATACAGGTTGCGGGTGTGCTCACCAGCGCCAACTGTCGGCCAGATACCAAACTCTATGTAAACAAAGACTCAATTTTCTCTCTGTCGACGTGTCGACAAGACGTACTTTACTCGCTGTTGAAACCTGGAGTTTTTCCCATCATCTTTGGTGAAGTACTATATTCTGGTTTGAGCTTTCGCAGTGCAGGTGTTTTATCTTCATCTTAAATCTTGAACTCGTTTTGGATAGATTTAATTTTTGGTGACAAAGAGAGTATGGACTTTCTTTGACTTTTAAATGGCCGACCCTTCCCTTAGACGGAAGTGTGTTTAGGCTTTTAGTAATTATCTTATCACGTTATAAATTAATTATAGATTTTCCTCTTCGATTAACTTTCCATTTATAATAAACATAAAGAATAAATTTTAATGTTTTGTTTATATGCGACCTTTCCTGAGAGTAGGCGGTCCTAACTTGGAAACCGAAGTTAATCAACGTTGAGCCCTTTAAATCGTAAATAGCTTTTAAAGAGCTAAGGATTTAAAACTTTTTAAATGAAATATTTTATGAAAGAATTTCTTTGAATAGTCTTCGTACTGTTTTCAAAGATGAACTAACGTTTAGTTTATTTATGCTACGCAGTTTGCGCTCTATCGTTACGATAGAGAGAGAGTGTATCACGGTTTCACTTTGCAGAAAGAGTAAATCGATTCTGACGTTTTGTTCATTCTTTCAAAGCTTAAATGTTTTAAATTCTATTTTAAAGGAACTTTTTAATTGAAAAACCTTTCAGTTTTTTCCTTTGGTCAAATAACATGTTTTTTTTGACGAAACGTAATTGGGCTCTTCTCTTAGGTGCGAAATCAAGAGAGAAAGAGAGAGAGATATAGAGACGGAGGGAGAGAGAGGAGAGAAAACGTTCCGTTCAAGCGGGTAACGTTGTTCTCGAGTTACTCTCGTCCCTAGTCTCTGTACGGGGAGAAAGGATAAAACGTTTTTAGTTTTATTCTCGTCCCCAGGCAATGTACGGTGAGAGATTGAAAACATAGTTTTGAATGAACTAGTGTTTATTCTCTTCCCCAACCACTGAATTTTTTTATCTTAAAAGATGTTTACTGTTTTTTTTTTTTGCTGGTATTAATATGCTTGCATTATACGCCTGATTTCGCATTTACTACCTTTTGATGAGGGTAGAATTGCGTGCTTCAGGTAGAAATCAGTAAAAGGTTCGATTTCAGTGTAATAAGTGCAAAACAGAAGTGATAAAGTGATATTGCGCAAGTGTTACAGTGTTGCGTCCGAGGGTTCGTCTGTTCGTGCATGTCGTTCACCTAGTCCGGGACCTCTTGCAAGCTCCCAAGCCCAGGGGAGAAGTAATGTCATACGACTTATGGGTTCGAGAGGCCTTGATCAACAAACAGACGTTTCCCTCTATGGTATCGGGTGTATCTTACCAAGATCTCCCCTACCATAAGGCGAGAGAGACGTTTTTCTCCTCGTCATCCGAAGGCTTTTCGCATAAGAAACCTGTAACAAGGTTTCGAGACCCTTAAGCGAAAGTCAGTCCTTTCAGGACAGGTCCAGCGTCCTGGTTGCAGCCATTAGGACAGCTCTGACCCTATGCAGTCATCGGAAAACTGCTCGCCGCCTAACAAAAGCGTAACACAGACTCCGAGAGTCTTTTTTGTTGGCAAAGTGTTGCGGTCACAGACGTTACCCTCGTCTCTTACCGCAACCATTTCCGTGGATCCTTAATGGGTTGTACGGCAAGACATGCAGAATATGCTTGCCTCCCTTATGGAAGACTATTCTGCCGATTAGTCCGTTGAGTCTAGCCGTTTATCTCATCGATATCCTGGCTTTCAGCCAACCTAACGTTCCTTTGTGCATCCTGTTGACGTTGGCGTAGCTAAGTCACGTCAGTCAGGTTGTTTAGAACCACACTCGATGCGGTCTCGTGTGGATTTTCAGCCACATTTGGACGTTAGGCCACTTGCTGATGCTCCTGTTGACGTTCAGGACGTTCGCTAACAATCGGAGTTGACTTGTTTTGACGCTGTGCGTCAACCTCCGCATTCTAGAGTTGTTTTGACTGCTCAGTCTAGACAGTCAAAGCAGTCTCGAGTGGACGCTGTGCGTCCTCACGCACCTGTTGTTGTTGACAGTTCAGTTGTTGACAGTTCACAGACTGTCAAGCAGTTACATGACGTTGCGTCCTGGTCCGCTACTTATGCACCAGTGTGTGTGGACTCTGCTTGTAAAGCATTGCCACCACGGTAGGTCTCTCCATTGCTTGAGATTCAGCTTTTATCGGACAAGGTTCCTTTAGATGAGGAAGTTGCTGTTCCCCCTCCTACTGATATTCCCTTGTAACTGCTGCTCCTCGTTCGCCTAAACGTCAGAGCTTACACTAGGCCTAGCTACTTCGAAGCCGTTGTTTATAAGCTAGTGCTCTCTCGCTCTCCTAGAGAGCTTTACGTCTGCTAGGCGACTGGTTTATCACCAGGAGGAGTTTGGGGGATACAGCCTTTGCTTTCCCTTCTTTTAAACTGGTTTATAGAGCGAGAGTCTGATATGACACGAGAGAAGTTCTCGGCTTGGGAGTTCCTGCCTCTGCCCAGATAGACTTCTCAAATATCGTAGACTCTCCCTGGCGCCTGGCCAGGAGACGCTCCAAGTTTTTTACAGGTCAACTTCACAGCTGTTTTTGAGCCTTTGAAGTTTTGCTGTACAATTATGTCATGCATAAACAAGGCTTTCAGGGATGGAAAGCGGTACCGCCTCAGTCGCTAACCCCGTCTGTTGCCGCACCTGCTCCCGTAGACCCTAATGGGCTTTGCTGCAAGACATGCAGTCCAAGCTTGCGTCCTTGATAGAGGACTTTAATGCGGATAGGTTGCTGCTGAACCTTCTGGCCAACAACCTTCCAACCGGTCGGTTGTGCGTCCTGTTGTCGCTGAGGTAACCTTCTCGCGTCTACCAGTTGAGGTGGTTCCTCCACCGATGCGACCCAGTGTGGGTTGCCAGCCGCACGTTGACGTTAAGCGACGCTCGGAGGTGGTTGTTGACGTTCAGGACGTTCAACAACCATCAGAGGTGACTTGTTTTAACGCGGTGCGTCAACCTCAGCAACCCGGTATGGTGTTGACTGCACAACCCAGACGGTCTAGACAGTCTCGGGTGGACGCTGTGCTTCCTCGCGCACCCATGGTTGTTGACAGTTCACAGACTGTGCAGCAATTCCATGACGTTGCGTCCGGCTCCGTCACGCATGCACCAGTGCGACCGGACTCAGCGAGCCAGACGTTACCCACTCCGTTGCCGTTTCCTCATCAGTTTTCGGATGAGGAACTATCTGATGAGGACGTTGCTGAACAACAAGACGATCAGCCCCCAGAATAGATCAAGCCCTGCTATCCATCCAGAAGATGCTGAAGAAGGAACGCTGCTCAGTCAGGCTGTGGATGAGTCTGGTGGGGACGCTGTCATCCCTGGAACAGCTTGTATCACTAGGAAGACTACACCTCCGTCCTCTTCAATACCATCTGGCTTTTCACTGGAAAAAGGACAAGACGCTAGAAGCGGTCTCGATCCCGATTTCCGGAAAGATAAAGTCGTGTCTGACTTGGTGGAAGGACAATATCAACCTAAGAGAGGGTCTTCCCCTGGCTGTTCAGACTCCCCACCACGTTCTCTTCTCGGACGCATCGGACTTGTGCTGGGGCGCGTCACTGGACGGTCGGGAATGCTCAGGTCTGTGGAACTCGAGTCAGAGGAGCATGCATATCAACTGCAAGGAGCTGTTGGCAGTTCATCTGGCCTTGAAAAGCTTCGAGTATCTCCTTCGAGGCAAAGTGGTGGAAGTAAACTCGGACAACACCACGGCCTTGGCGTACATCTCCAAACAAGGAGGTACCCACTCACTGACGTTGTACGAGATCGCAAGGGACCTGCTCATCTGGTCAAAAGGTCAAGACATCTCCCTAGTAACGAGGTTCATCCAAGGCGACTTGAACGTCATAGCAGATTGTCTCAGTCGGAAAGGGCAAGTAATTCCAACCGAATGGACCCTCCACAAGGATGTGTGCAAGAGACTTTGGGCCACTTGGGGTAAACCATCCATAGATCTCTTTGCAACCTCGCTGACCAAGAGGCTTCCAATCTATTGCTCTCCAGTCCCGGACCCAGCAGCAATACATATAGATGCTTTCCTCCTAGATTGGTCACATCTGGATCTCTACGCATTCCCACCGTTCAAGATTGTCAACAAGGTACTGCAGAAGTTCGCCTCTCACGAAGGGACAAGGTTGACGTTAGTTGCTTCCCTCTGGCCCGCGAGAGAATGGTTCACCGAGATACTTCGATGGTTAGTAGACGTTCCCAGAAGTCTTCCTCTAAGGGTAGACCTTCTACGTCAGCCACACGTAAAGAAGGTACTCCAAAGCCTCCACGCTCTTCGTCTGACTGCCTTCAGACTATCGAAAGACTCTCGAGAGCTAGAGGCTTTTCGAAGGAGGCAGCCAGTGCGATTGCTAGAGCAAGGAGAGCGTCTTCCATTAGAGTCTACCAATCGAAGTGGGAAGTCTTCCGAGACTGGTGCAAGTCAGTTTCTGTATCCTCGACCAGTACCTCTGTAGCTCAAATAGCTGATTTTCTCTTATACCTGAGAAAAGGACGATCCCTTTCAGCTCCCACTATCAAGGGCTACAGAAGCATGTTGGCATCGGTCTTCCGGCATAGAGGCTTAGATCTTTCCAACATAAAGATCTGCAAGACCTCCTTAAGTCTTTTAAGACCACCAAGGAGCGTCGTTTGGCTACCCCTGGATGGAATTTAGACGTGGTACTAAGATTCCTCATGTCAGACAGGTTGGAGCCGTTACAATCAGCCTCCCTGAAAGATCTCACTCTTAAGACTCTTTTCCTGGTATGCTTAGCCTCGGCTAAAAGAGTCAGTGAGATTCATGCCTTCAGCAAGAACATCGGATTTTCGTCGGAAAAAGCCACTTGTTCGCTGCAAACTTGGTTTTCTAGCCAAAAATGAGCTGCCTTCTCGGCCTTGGCCTAAATCTTTCGATATTCCTAGCTTATCGGAGATCGTAGGCAATGAACTAGAAAGAGTCTTATGCCCTGTTAGAGCTCTTAAGTTCTGTTTAAAGCGTACTAAACCTTTACGAGGCCAATCTGAAGCTTTATGGTGTTCAGTTAAGAAACCATCCTTGCCTATGTCAAAGAATGCTTGGTCAGACTTTATCAGATTGTTAATACGAGAAGCTCATTCACATCTGAGTGAGGAAGACCGAACTTTGCTTAAGGTGAAGACGCACGAAGTTAGAGCTGTAACAACTTCCGTGGCCTTTAAGCAAAATAGATCTCTGCAAAGTATAATGGACGCAACCTATTGGAGAAGCAAGTCAGTGTTTGCGTCTTTTTACTTGAAAGATGTCCAGTCTCTTTACGAGAACTGCTACACACTGGGACCATTCGTAGCAGCGAGTGCAGTAGTGGGTGAGGGCTCAACCACTACAATTCCCTAATTCCATATCCTTTTAATCTGTCTCTTGAAATGTTGTTTTTTATGGGTTGTCCGGAAGGCTAAGAAGCCTTTCGCATCCTGGTTGATTTGGCGGGTGGTCAAAGTCATTTCTTGAGAGCGCCCAGATTAGGGGTTTGAGGAGGTCCTATTGTATGGGTTGCAGCCCTTGATACTTCAGCTCCTAGGGGTCTGTCAGCATCCTAAGAGGATCGCGAGGCTCCGTAAGGAAGACGTACTTATAAGGCAGAGTAATCGTCTAAGTCGACTTCCTTACCAGGTACCTATTTATTTTGTTTTTGTTATTTTGATAACTTCTAAAATGAAATAAAAACTCTTAGCTCATAAGATGTAAACATATTTAACTGGTCTCTACCCACCACCCTGGGTGTGAATCAGCTATATATTCACCGGCTAAGTTAAATATTTAAAAATGATATTTTAATTATAAAATAAATTTTTGAATATACTTACCCGGTGAATATAAATTAAACGGCCCTCCCTTCCTCCCCAATAGAGACGCAGTGGGATGAGGAGAAAATTGAGTCTTTGTTTACATAGAGTTTGGTATCTGGCCGACAGTTGGCGCTGGTGAGCACACCCGCAACCTGTATGGCGATCGCTAGCGAGTTTTTTTGTACAGTTTTTTGTCTGTCGAGCAACAGAGTTGCAGCTATATATTCACCGGGTAAGTATATTCAAAAATTTATTTTATAATTAAAATATCATTTTCATAATAAAATAAATATTTGAATATACTTACCCACTGGTTATATAAATTTAACACCCACCCTCCTCCCCTCTAGAGACTACCTGTGGTATTGCTATGAGGCATGGAAGAACTGGAGTTGGTGTGTTGTTCCACCTGGTAAGGGTAGAAGAGACTCTTTAGCTATGGTAAGCAGCTCTTCTAGGAGAAGGACACTCCAAAATTAAACCATTGTTCTCTAGTCTTGGGTAGTGCCATAGCCTCTGTACCATGGTCTTCCACTGTCTTGGGTTAGAGTTCTCTTGCTTGAAGGTACACTCAGGCACACTATTCTATCCTATTATTATTTTTTTTTCTTCCTCTTGTTTTTTTTTGAAATGGTGTGTTGGGCAGGCTTAATAGAAGGGCCATGGATGCCTGGTTGTTTATCAAGAGGTTGTCTTTTCCTTTTTCCGTCTCTTTTTCTTCTCAAAACCATCCTTACTGTCCTCCCTTCAGTTGAAGTGGCTATCCTGGAAGGTATTTAGCCTTGCATGGTGTATCGGCTCCTCCATGTTGACCAGTTTTTCCGACTTTTTACAATAGTCTATGGGTACCATCAATCACTTTATTTATAATTCTGTACATATTGTTTTTGTTATAATTCTTGTTAATCTAGTTTTTAAGTATGATGTCTCTTTTTTTTTATTTCTATTAATTGTTATGCTGTCTGGAGACATTGAGCGAAATCCGGGACCAGTACGTCCTAGATTTCGTCAATGTCGTCTTCTGTATTGCAATATACGTGGTCTTCATGCAAATATCCAAGACCTTACAGTTGCGTCCAGACAGTATGATATTCTTTTGTGCTCAGAAACTTTGGTTTTTAATATGAGGCACTCATCTGAGCTCCTTATAACTGGTTTTAAGAAGCCAATAATGTTGAAACGTGATGCAATCCCTAGGGCCAGGGGAATGGCGGTGTATATTAGGACCGAGTACCCTGCTTCTCATAAGTCCTGCTATCAATGTGGATGTCATGAGATTCAGGTAATAAAAGTTTGTGGCAGGCATAACAACTTTTATTTGTGTTCGATCTACCGGAATCCAGACATGGATGATTGTATCTTTGATTGTCTTCTTACCATTATGTCTAAGATACAAGAAGATGATAGAAAGGCTTCTTTTGACTTTGTTGGTGATTTTAATGCTCACCATAGGGAGTGGTTAAGTTCTATCTCTCCTACCGATCGCCATGGCTTAAGAGCTTTAGACTTTGCCTCTGAATCAGGCTGTGAGCAAATCATAAATGAAGCTACTCACAGGTCTGGTAATTGCTTGGACCTCGTATACACTGACTCCCCTGGCGTTATAACTAGTAAGGTTGGTTCTCCAGTCGGGACATCTGATCATGCCTTGATTTCATTATTAGTGAAGACTGAGCAGCCTGTCCCTGATATATCATATTCTTGTAAAATTTATATGAAATCCCAAGCAGACTGGAATGGGATTTTACATGATCTTTTGTGCTTGAATTGGTCACAATTATATAATAGTGTAGATCCTGTTGTCCCTTTGAATGAGAATCTAGTCAACATAATTGATAGGCGTATCCCTTCTCGTGTGCTAAGGAACCGAGTGAAGGACAAACCATGGTTCAATGATGATTGTAGACGTGCTTATTTGGAGAAGCAGGAGGCCTATCACCTTTGGAAGGGTAACAGATCAGATTTGACCTGGAACAACCATACTCAGCTTCGAGCTTTTGCTCAGAGAGTTTATGTCTCAACTGAAAAGGAGTACAATTTACCCATAAAAGAAACACTTTCTGGTACAACTCAGGAACATAAATGGTGGTCTACCCTTAAATCTGCACTCTTTGGTGTAGATGCAACAGTTCCTCCTTTACTTAAACCAGATGGCTCAGTCACTCACTGTCCAAAGGAAAAGGCAACCCTTTTGGCTGATGTTTTTGACAGTAAACAGAGTAATGAAAAACTTTAACTTCCTCATTCCTGTTTTCCTGAGGCTAAACTAACTAGTTTAGCTTTTCGATCTCGTGAGATTAAAGCTCTGTTGGTGGACCTTGATGCTTATGGAGGTGTAGACCCAAATGGTAGCAAGAAGAGGAGCTTTTAGCACTTGTTGGAGAATTGGTAATGTTACTCCTCTATGTAAATGTGTTTGTGGTAGCTCAAGTCCCACTGATTACCGCCCAATTTCCATAACTCCCATATTATCTAAAGTTTTTGAACGTCTTCTGGCAAAACGTCTTAATAGGTTTGCTGAAGGTAATCATCTACTCCCTAGTTTGCAATTTGGTTTTGGTAAAGGCCTTGGAGCATGTGATGCCCTTCTTACAATCTCCAATGCTGTACAGACATCCCTTGATTGTGGTCGGGAAGTTTGTATGATTGGCCTTGATTTTAGTGCTGCCTTTGACCGTGTTAATCATGAGGCCCTTGTTTTCAAACTTAAAAAGTTTGGAGTGGGTGGGTCGTTTCTTAGCATTATTATTGATTTTTTAAGTAATAGATCTCAAAGAGTTGTTGTTGATGGGCACCATAGTGATTAAAGGAATGTGATATCCGGTGTTCCACAGGGTAGTGTTCTTGGCCCATTACTTTTCATACTATATACACATGACATGTGGTTTGGCCTAGAAAACAAGCTTGTTGCATATGCAGATGATGCTACTCTCTTTGCATCAATTCCATCCCCTGAAAGTAGATCTGGGGTTGGTGAATCCCTTAATAGAGATTTAGCTAGAATTAGTGCATGGTGCAAATTATGGGGTATGAAATTGAATCCTAACAAAACTCAAAGTATGATTGTAAGTAGGTCAAGGACAGTGGCTCCTCAACATCCGGATCTCAGTATTGATAATGTTTCTTTAAATTTGTATGACTTTCAAAATTTTAGGTGTGATTCTCAACAGCAAATTTACTTTTGAGAAACATATAAGGTCTGTGTCTTCTTCAATTGCACAAAAAATAGGCTTATTGAGAAAGTCTTTCAAGATTTTTGGTGATCAATCTATTCTGAAGAAGTGTTTCAATTCTTTCATTCTACTGTACCTTGTTTTGAGTATTGTTCTCCTGTCTGGTCTTCAGCTGCTGATTCTCATCTTAATTTGTTGGACAGAAACTTATGGTCTATTAAATTTCTTATTCCTGATCTAGATATTAATCTCTGGCACCGTCGTTCAATTAGTTCATTATGCATGTTGCATAAGATTTTTCATAATATTGACCATCCTTTACATTCAGAGCTCCCTGGACAATTCTATCCTGTTCGTAATACTAGGCAGGCAGTTAATTCTAATAGCCAGGCCTTCTCCATCATGAGGCTCAATACTACGCAGTACTCTAGATGTTTTATTCCAGCTGTTACCAAGTTGTGGAATGATCTTCCTAATCGGGTAGTTGAATCAGTAGAACTTCAAAAGTTCAAAGTTGGAGCAAATGCTTTTTTGTTGACCAGGCGGACATGAGTCTTTTTATAGTTTATTTATGACATATTTGTTTTTGATGTTGTTATTAGTTTATATATGACATGTCTGTTTTGACGTTGTTACTTTTTTAGAATGATTTATTGTTAATTTGTTCTCTTCATTTATTTATATCCTTATTTCCTTTCCTCACTGGGCTATTTTTCCCTGTTGGAGCCCCTGGGCTTATAGCATCCTGCTTTTCCAACTAGGGTTGTAGCTTGGATAGTAATAATAATAATAATAATAATAATAATAATAATAATAATAATAATAATAATAATAGGGTGCGGGTGTACACCTGCCGTATCTTCGATAGCGCGAGAATTTGAATTTCTGCCAGGGCGTCAGGGGACTTCAGCTCTTTATATAACCAGCGGGTAAGTATATTCAAAAACTTATTTTACTATGAAAATATCATTTTTAACAAGTTGTTGGTACTTACTTGCCTGCCCCCTTCATGTACACTAAGTACACTAGCTTCTTTGACTTCAGACTCCGAGAAGTACGGAAGTACTCTTGAGCTGTTCAATATTTCTAATCTGCTTTTTTTTTTCTTTACTGAGTGACAAATGGTATTCTCTTCTTATCCTCCTGTACTCAAGCTTCTGCTCCTTCTCCTTCTCTATCTTACTCGTGCGGGAACCTGAAGAAGGATGATGACTCCGACATGTCCTTGGGGCAAGCTGCAGGTAAGGCGTACTTATCCTCTTCCGCCAGCGAAGAAGGTATTTGCTGCCTTCGCCTCATTTTGAGCCTGGCCTTGTTATCGCCATAGATGATGCTTCAGGACCTTATAGCCTTTCTTAGGACTGGAGGGCATTCCATCAACAGCGAAACTGATACAAGCTTTAGTTACTGCTAAGGCTCCCAAGTCCTATGTTTCAGTGCCTTCTTCCTGTGCCACCTTGGCAGGAGAGTGGCCTGTTGTGAACACCTCTGTTCAAGTTATGCCTACTGATGGTATAATTGATCGCTGATCCTCGCCATCTGTAGGAGCATCACCTTTGGCAAGGAAATCCAAAACGACTTCACGCAAGTGGTGCTGTGTCTGGATATCTCATGCTCTCCCTTTGTCGGATGACGAGACTTCATTGACTTCTCATAGCAGAGGACAAGAGAGATCTAACAATCACTGCACTCAAAGAGACTACATTTCTTGAGAGAGAGAGAGAGAGAGAGAGAGAGAGAGAGAGAAAAAATATTTGATGAAATTAAATGCTGTTTTTCTGTTTCACTATCATGAATCAACAAATTGCTCACCACATTTCCTTATTTTATAGTACAGTACTCAGGTTTGTGAAGTAGAAATATACATATTACTTTTAAAATTCATTCTTTTATTGAAGTATTTCTCCCATCCTCCCACACTAGGGAGGAAAATGGCAGAATGTATGCAAACCTATTTCTTATTAATGGTGATAGATTCTGACAGCATATTCTTAAAGGTTTAAAGGCTACTCATGAATGGCAGTGGCAAGGGACAGTGACATTGCCCTATCAAGCAGGACAATGCCCTAGAGACTGACCATATTTACATATGATCAGTGCCCAAACCTCCTCGCCACCCAAACTAGGACCAAGGAGGGCCAGGCAAATGGGTGCTGATGGCTCAGCAGGTAGACCTATAGGCTCCCCCAAATCCCCCATTCATAGCTTACAATGGTGGTGAAGTTGAAGCGACCAAAGGAACTAATGAGCTTGAGTAGGGCTCGAACCCAAGTCAGGCAATCACCAGGCAGGGACGCTACCACCAGGCCAACACAACCCTAAAGGATGGGGATTCTTTCGTGTCTGTCTACCGGATTCGGGTAGAGACCTAGCCTAACCCAGGTGACATTTTCATGCTCAGGTAGTTGGAAGATTGACAGTAGTCATGATTCACTTTTCCATAGGACCAAAGTACATTGACATCTCCAGGATTAGTAACTTTCTTGGTTTGGTTATAGGGATCCTTCCGCTCCCCTATGGGCGATGGCTTGTATTCATATAGGAACAAATCGCAAATTTTATAAGTGATTTGTATTTTTAAATATTTAACTTAGCCGGTGAATATATAGCTGCAACTCTGTTGCTCGACAGACAAAAAACTGTACAAAAAAAACTCGCCAGCGATCGCTATACAGGTTGCGGGTGTGCCCATCAGCGCCAACTGTCGGCCAGATACCAAACTCCATGTAAACAAAGACTCAATTTTCTCTCTGTCGACGTGTCGACAAGACGTACTTTACTCGCTGTTGAAACCTGGAGTTTTTCCCATCATCTTTGGTGAAGTACTATATTCTGGTTTGAGCTTTCGCAGTGCAGGTGTTTTATCTTCATCTTAAATCTTGAACTCGTTTTGGATAGATTTAATTTTTGGTGACAAAGAGAGTATGGACTTTCTTTGACTTTTAAATGGCCGACCCTTCCCTTAGACGGAAGTGTGTTTAGGCTTTTAGTAATTATCTTATCACGTTATAAATTAATTATAGATTTTCCTCTTCGATTAACTTTCCATTTATAATAAACATAAAAAATAAATTTTAATGTTTTGTTTATATGCGACCTTTCCTGAGAGTAGGCGGTCCTAACTTGGAAACCGAAGTTAATCAACGTTGAGCCCTTTAAATCGTAAATAGCTTTTAAAGAGCTAAGGATTTAAAACTTTTTAAATGAAAGATTTTATGAAAGATTTTCTTTGAATAGTCTTCGTACTGTTTTCAAAGATGAACTAACGTTTAGTTTATTTATGCTACGCAGTTTGCGCTCTATCGTTACGATAGAGAGAGAGTGTATCACGGTTTCACTTTGCAGAAAGAGTAAATCGATTCTGACGTTTTGTTCATTCTTCTTTCAAAGCTTAAATGTTTTAAATTCTATTTTAAAGGAACTTTTTAATTGAAAAACCTTTCAGTTTTTTCCTTTGGTCAAATAACATGTTTTTTTTGACGAAACGTAATTGGGCTCTTCTCTTAGGTGCGAAATCAAGAGAGAAAGAGAGAGAGAGATAGAGACGGAGGGAGAGAGAGGAGAGAAAACGTTCCGTTCAAGCGGGTAACGTTGTTCTCGAGTTACTCTCGTCCCTAGTCTCTGTACGGGGTGAAAGGATAAAACGTTTTTAGTTTTATTCTCGTCCCCAGGCAATGTACGGTGAGAGATTGCAAACGTAGTTTTGAATGAACTAGTGTTTATTCTCTTCCCCAACTACTGAATTTTTTATCTTAAAAGATGTTTACTGTTTTTTTGCTGGTATTAATGTGCTTGCATTATACGCCTGATTTCGCATTTACTACCTTTTGATGAGGGTAGAATTGCGTGCTTCAGGTAGAAATCAGTAAAAGTTTCGATTTCAGTGAAATAAGTGCAAAACAGAAAATCGTAGTGATAAAGTGATATTACGCAAAGTGTTACAGTGTTGCGTCCGAGGGTTCGTCTGTTCGTGCCTGTCGTTCACCTAGTCCAGGACCTCTTGCAAGCTCCCAAGCCCAGGGGAGAAGTAATGTCATACGACTTATGGGTTCGAGAGGCCTTGATCAGCGAACAGACGTTTCCCTCTATGGTATCGGGTGTATCTTACCAAGATCTCCCCTACCATAAGGCGAGAGAGACGTTTTTCTCCTCGTCATCCGAAGGCTTTTCGCATAAGAAACCTGTAACAAGGTTTCGAGACCCTTAAGCGAAAGTCAGTCCTTTCAGGACAGGTCCAGCGTCCTGGTTGCAGCCATTAGGACAGCTCTGACCCTATGCAGTCATCGGAAAACTGCTCGCCGCCTAACAAAAGCGTAACACAGACTCCGAGAGTCTTTTTTGTTGGCAAAGTGTTGCGGTCACAGACGTTACCCTCGTCTCTTACCGCAACCATTTCCGTTGATCCTTAATGGGTTGTACGGCAAGACATGCAGGATATGCTTGCCTCCCTTATGGAAGACTATTCTGCCGATTAGTCCGTTGAGTCTAGCCGTTTATCTCATCGATATCCTGGCTTTCAGCCAACCTAACGTTCCTTTGTGCATCCTGTTGACGTTGGCGTAGCTAAGTCACGTCAGTCAGGTTGTTTAGAACCACACTCGATGCGGTCTCGTGTGGATTTTCAGCCACATTTGGACGTTAGGCCACTTGCTGATGCTCCTGTTGACGTTCAGGACGTTCGCTAACAATCGGAGTTGACTTGTTTTGACGCTGTGCGTCAACCTCCGCATTCTAGAGTTGTTTTGACTGCTCAGTCTAGGCAGTCAAAGCAGTCTCGAGTGGACGCTGTGCGTCCTCACGCACCTGTTGTTGTTGACAGTTCACAGACTGTCAAGCAGTTACATGACGTTGCGTCCTGGTCCGCTACTAATGCACCAGTGTGTGTGGACTCTGCTTGTGAAGCATTGCCACCACGGTAGGTCTCTCCCTTGCTTGAGACTCAGCTTTTATCGGACAAGGTTCCTTTAGATGAGGAAGTTGCTGTTCCTCCTCCTACTGATATTCCCTTGAGGACTCTGTCAGACGGAGAGGAGCCTAAAGCTGCTTAGCCCTCTATGGACTTTAATTAATTCATGCTGATTTTAAGGATCTTTGTCCGGATCTTTTTGTAACTGCTGCTCCTCGTTCGCCTAAACGTCAGAGCTTACACTAGGCCTAGCTACTTCGAAGCCGTTGTTTATAAGCTAGTGCTCTCTCGCTCTCCTAGAGAGCTTTACGTCTGCTAGGCGACTGGTTTATCACCAGGAGTAGTTTGGGGGATACAGCCTTTGCTTTCCCTTCTTTTAAACCTGCTTATAGAGCGAGAGTCTGATATGACACGAGAGAAGTTCTCGGCTTGGGAGTTCCTGCCTCTGCCCAGATAGACTTCTCAAATCTCGTAGACTCTCCCTGGCGCCTGGCCAGGAGACGCTCCAAGTTTTTTACAGGTCAACTTCACAGCTGTTTTCGAGCCTTTGAAGTTTTGCTGTACAATTATGTCGTGCATAAACAAGGCTTTCAGGGATGGAAAGCGGTACCGCCTCAGTCGCTAACCCCGTCTGTTGCCGCACCTGCTCCCGTAGACCCTAAATGGGCTTTGCTGCAAGACATGCAGTCCAAGCTTGCGTCCTTGATAGAGGACTTTAATGCGGAGAAGGTTGCTGCCGAACCTTCTGGCCAACAACCTTCCAACCAGTCGGTTGTGCGTCCTGTTGACGCTGAGGTAACCTTCTCGCGTCTACCAGTTGAGGTGGTTCCTCCACCGATGCGACCCAGTGTGGGTTGCCAGCCGCACGTTGACGTTAAGCGACGCTCGGAGGTGGTTGTTGACGTTCAGGACGTTCAACAACCATCAGAGGTGACTTGTTGACGTTCAGGACGTTCAACAACCATCAGAGGTGACTTGTTTTGACGCGGTGCGTCAACCTCAGCAACCCGGTATGGTGTTGACTGCACAACCCAGACGGTCTAGACAGTCTCGGGTGGACGCTGTGCTTCCTCGCGCACCCACGGTTGTTGACAGTTCACAGACTGTGCAGCAATTCCATGACGTTGCGTCCGGCTCCGTCACGCATGCACCAGTGCGACCGGACTCAGCGAGCCAGACGTTGCCCACTTCGTTGCCGTTTCCTCATCAGTTTTCGGATGAGGAACTATCAGATGAGGACGTTGCTGAACAACAAGACGATCAGCCCCCAGAATAGATCAAGCCCTGCTATCCATCCAGAAGATGCTGAAGAAGGAACGCTGCTCAGTCAGGCTGTGGATGAGTCTGGTGGGGACGCTGTCATCCCTGGAACAGTTTGTATCACTAGGAAGACTACACCTCCGTCCTCTTCAATACCATCTGGCTTTTCACTGGAAAAAGGACAAGACGCTAGAAGCGGTCTCGATCCCGATTTCCGGATAGATAAAGTCTTGTCTGACTTGGTGGAAGGACAATATCAACCTAAGAGAGGGTCTTCCCCTGGCTGTTCAGACTCCCCACCACGTTCTCTTCTCGGACGCATCGGACTTGTGCTGGGGCGCGACACTGGATGGTCGGGAATGCTCAGGTCTGTGGAACTCGAGTCAGAGGAGCATGCATATCAACTGCAAGGAGCTGTTGGCAGTTCATCTGGCCTTGAAAAGCTTCGAGTATCTCCTTCGAGGCAAAGTGGTGGAAGTAAACTCGGACAACACCACGGCCTTGGCGTACATCTCCAAACAAGGAGGTACCCACTCACTGACGTTGTACGAGATCACAAGGGACCTGCTCATCTGGTCAAAAGGTCAAGACATCTCCCTAGTAACGAGGTTCATCCAAGGCGACTTGAACGTCATAGCAGATTGTCTCAGTCGGAAAGGGCAAGTAATTCCAACCGAATGGACCCTCCACAAGGATGTGTGCAAGAGACTTTGGGCCACTTGGGGTAAACCATCCATAGATCTCTTTGCAACCTCGCTGACCAAGAGGCTTCCAATCTATTGCTCTCCAGTCCCGGACCCAGCAGCAATACATATAGATGCTTTCCTCCTAGATTGGTCACATCTGGATCTCTACGCATTCCCACCGTTCAAGATTGTCAACAAGGTACTGCAGAAGTTCGCCTCTCACGAAGGGACAAGGTTGACGTTAGTTGCTCCCCTCTGGCCCGCGAGAGAATGGTTCACCGAGATACTTCGATGGTTAGTAGACGTTCCCAGAAGTCTTCCTCTAAGGGTAGACCTTCTACGTCAGCCACACGTAAAGAAGGTACACTGTACTCCAAAGCCTCCACGCTCTTCGTCTGACTGCCTTCAGACTATGGAAAGACTCTCGAGAGCTAGAGGCTTTTCGAAGGAGGCAGCCAGTGCGATTGCTAGAGCAAGGAGAGCGTCTTCCATTAGAGTCTACCAATCGAAGTGGGAAGTCTTCCGAGACTGGTGCAAGTCAGTTTCTGTATCCTCGACCAGTACCTCTGTAGCTCAAATAGCTGATTTTCTCTTATACCTGAGAAAAGGACGATCCCTTTCAGCTCCCACTATCAAGGGCTACAGAAGCATGTTGGCATCGGTCTTCCGGCATAGAGGCTTAGATCTTTCCAACATAAAGATCTGCAAGACCTCCTTAAGTCTTTTAAGACCACCAAGGAGCGTCGTTTGGCTACCCCTGGATGGAATTTAGACGTGGTACTAAGATTCCTCATGTCAGACAGGTTGGAGCCGTTACAATCAGCCTCCCTGAAAGATCTCACTCTTAAGACTCTTTTCCTGGTATGCTTAGCCTCGGCTAAAAGAGTCAGTGAGATTCATGCCTTCAGCAAGAACATCGGATTTTCGTCGGAAAAAGCCACTTGTTCGCTGCATCTTGGTTTTCTAGCCAAAAATGAGCTGCCTTCTCGGCCTTGGCCTAAATCTTTCGATATTCCCAGCTTATCGGAGATCGTAGGCAATGAACTAGAAAGAGTCTTATGCCCTGTTAGAGCTCTTAAGTTCTATTTAAAGCGTACTAAACCTTTACGAGGCCAATCTGAAGCTTTATGGTGTTCAGTTAAGAAACCATCCTTGCCTATGTCAAAGAATGCTTGGTCAGACTTTATCAGATTGTTAATACGAGAAGCTCATTCACATCTGAGTGAGGAAGACCGAACTTTGCTTAAGGTGAAGACGCACGAAGTTAGAGCTGTAACAACTTCCGTGGCCTTTGAGCAAAATATATCTCTGCAAAGTATAATGGACGCAACCTATTGGAGAAGCAAGTCAGTGTTCGCGTCATTTTACTTGAAAGATGTCCAGTCTCTTTACGAGAACTGCTACACACTGGGACCATTCGTAGCAGCGAGTGCAGTAGTGGGTGAGGGCTCAACCACTACAATTCCCTAATTCCATATCCTTTTAATCTGTCTCTTGAAATGTTGTTTTTTATGGGTTGTCCGGAAGGCTAAGAAGCCTTTCGCATCCTGGTTGATTTGGCGGGTGGTCAAAGTCATTTCTTGAGAGCGCCCAGATTAGGGGTTTGATGAGGTCCTGTTGTATGGGTTGCAGCCCTTGATACTTCAGCTCTTAGGGGTCTGTCAGCATCCCAAGAGGATCGCGAGGCTCCGTAAGGAAGACGTACTTATAAGGCAGAGTAATCGTCTAAGTCGACTTCCTTACCAGGTACCTATTTATTTTGTTTTTGTTATTTTGATAACTTCTAAAATGAAATAAAAACTCTTAGCTCATAAGATGTAAACATATTTAACTGGTCTCTACCCACCACCCTGGGTGTGAATCAGCTATATATTCACCGGCTAAGTTAAATATTTAAAAATTATATTTTAATTATAAAATAAATTTTTGAATATACTTACCCGGTGAATATAAATTAAACGACCCTCCCTTCCTCCCCAATAGAGACGCAGTGGGATGAGGAGAAAATTGAGTCTTTGTTTACATGGAGTTTGGTATCTGGCCGACAGTTGGCGCTGATGGGCACACCCGCAACCTGTATAGCGATCGCTGGCGAGTTTTTTTTGTACAGTTTTTTGTCTGTCGAGCAACAGAGTTGCAGCTATATATTCACCGGGTAAGTATATTCAAAAATTTATTTTATAATTGAAATATCATTTTTCCAAACTATACAAACCTGAGTCCTTTAAGTTACACTGCTGCCTCAACCACCTTGCAAGCCATAGGTAAGGTCAAAGTTGGGGTTACTACTCCTGTCGGGTAGGTGGAGCCACCCAACAGGTAATTATTTTTACCTTGTCAAAAGTTGAAACAGCCGTTCCAGCTTTGGTGAAATCATACTCTTATTGGAGAACTCTGGTTTGTGAATTTATGAAAAGTATAAATAACGTTTTAAAAATTTATAATTTAGAGTTTATAATTTATAATTGGTAATTTTTAGCCAATGCTTTGCAGCATACCATATAAATGTGAATAGAAATGAATTTGGTTGTCTGATTTTGATTTTGTCTATTTATTTTTTACCATTATCTCTGATTGTATTTATTGAGATTCTTACCCAGTAGTCAGCTAATTTATCAACCGAGAATCAGCAATGTTATTTCCTTTATTAATGAATGAGAAATATTTTTGATTTTACTTGAAAATCCTCATCATCATCTCCTATGCCTATTGACGCAAAGGGCCTCGGTTAGATTTCGACAGTCATCTCTTTATCTTGAGCTTTGAAATCAATACTTCTCCAATCATCATCTACTTCAAGCTTCATAGTCCTCAGTCATGCAGGCCTGGGTCTTTCAACTCTTCTAGTGCCTTGTGGAGCCTAATTAAGTGTTTGGTGAACTAATCTCTCTTGGGGAGTACGAAGACCATCATGTAAATCCGGTGATTCTCCATGCTCGGAATATTATTGCAAGGCTGATCGGTGTAGGTAAGAAATGGTGGAATTAGATATGGACTCTGCTTGTTGGAAGTATACAGGCAAGAATAGCAAAGAGAGAATAGTTCTGTGGAGCGTTCAGGGAGGTCAACGAATCAGATGAGTAAGTTCCTTGAATACAAATATTCGAGGCCTTAAATTGAGATTTGTTCCGTAACTGAAATACAAACCATGCTATTTATTAGGGGTTATACTTTTGGCGGAGCTGAAATGACGAGCCATTAAAATTTAGCGAGGGTTAACTACCCACACCGCTAGTTAGCGGGGGTAGTGGGGGGGTAGCTTGCTACCACTCCCGTTCACACACCTGTGATTTAGTCACTTTACTTTTGGCTCGGATCGAGAGCGGTTGTTCCTCTCTCCCTCCTCGCCTATTTTGGACTGCCATTAATTTTTGTCTTTTAACTTACTTTTTCTTATACTTGTATACATATGAAAACATTCTTTATGTTTATGTATATATATGTGTATAGAAATATGATAAGTTTCCCTTTTAGTGTTTGTGCTGTGTGTGTGATACATATACGACAACGACGCTTGCGTAGATTAGCGAGGCCAGCACAGTTACACTTCGTGGGGAACAACCTCTCCCTCTCTAGTCCATCGGTCTTCCCGTCGGCATATATCCGTTAATTCGGCCTCCGCAGGGGAATTGTCATCGCCTGGACTCTCTTTATTCAACTATGTCTTCGCCTACTCCTTTTCTCCTACGGAAAACATGGATTTTTGAGCAAAGGGAATGTGTCCTCTCAAAGTTTGACTACGGCCTATCTCTTCTCCAGGTCGTTCACCTTTACAACAACAGCGTACTGTATTGGGGAAGCTCCTTTCCCGTGCGCGGGTTAGGGTGCTCTTCCGCTTGTTTGTCTCAATTATTTTTAGTGAAATTAATATTGTATTTTAACTTTCCAGCTTTTCTCCATGGGGAACACTTCCCTTCAGTAGTTCTCACTATTAGTGATTGTTCCAACACAGATACTTACCTCAAACTACTTTCTTAGGAGTTATCTGTAATCTCCTCTCAACCGACCAGAGTTTTGTGTAGTATACCCTATGTCCGTTTTCTATGGAGGACTAACCCAGGAGTAAGGAGAACGTGCCCTGAGGGTAGACCTAAGCTAGGTCGGCGTTAGCTTGGGTCCCGCTAGACAGTAAGTTCTCTGGTCGCGTCGTGATACCATCACGCCGCTCTCATTCTCTTACGACCCTTTGTGTCCCGACTCGTGTGTCCCACGTGGTTACCGCGTTGTATCTCTGTGCTTATCCCTTGTGTTCTCGCGTGTTCACTGCCTTCCCTTGTGTTTCCCAAGTGAATTCCTTGATTATTCCCTTCGTTCCTGTGTCTTGTGGTTGTGTGCGATGGAGCAGATCCGCCGTTGTCCTGGGCCTAGAGCCGGAAAGTCGTGTGGAGCGTTCCTTTCCAAGCCGGAAGTGGACCCTCATTCCCTTTGCTCTTCCTGTAGAGGCAGAGTGTGCTCGCCGTCGGATACGTGCAATGAGTGTGTTAGCTGGAATGAGATCCAGTGGGTGCGTTATGGCACTAAAAAGAAGTCGTCGAAACGTTCGCCCAGGAAGTCTAGCATCTCTTCGCCGTTACCGTCGCCCAGTGGACGGTCCGACGGGGCTTCTGTCTCGCCTTCCCCTACCCAGAGTAGGGGACGAGGTAAGTCCGTTGCGGGGAAAGGGCCGAGGGCCCTTCCCCAGGAGTCTAATATGTATGAAGTGGGGGTTGCTGGGACTTCTCAGGCTAGTGGGGAGCCTGATAGTGCTGTGTCTGGGGGTTCTGGAGACTCTGCCCTTGTGCTTGGGGGGCACGTCTCTTCCGACGACCCCTTGTGGAGTAGCAATGTTGTGCCTGTTTCTTCGCCCGCTTCGTGGGCCTGTGTTTCAGGTACTTCAGCGGCTGGTGACGCCCAGGAAAAGTTGGACTTTACGGTAAGTGAGCCCTTCGGGTGGAGGCTCCCTAAAACGCCAGGTAGGTCCCCAATGCGGATGGAAGAGGGCCTGGATACCTGGTTCCCTAGTGTAGTGCGTCCAACCTCTTTTCCAGCTCCTCTGTCGACGGTTCCGGATTCTTTCCTACAACCCTCGACCTCTGAACTCAGCAGGTCGCGAAGCCCTCCGTAGCCCCCGCTCCCGCCCGTCGATCGGGTTGTACAGTATCGTCGGGCTCTTCAGATGGTGGTTCTTCGATCTCTTCAGAAGGTGAAGCGAGGGGGAGGCGCCGGCGACGGAGGGAGCGGTCCAGGAGCAGGCATTCCGGCTCAAGGTCCCGCTCGAGATTCAGTAGAAAACGGTCCCGGTCTGCACGGAGGAAGTACAGGAAGAGTAGGTCCCCCGATGGTGATTGGGTCTTCGTTCCCCGTAGAAGTGATTTGCAGCGTTCCCCTGACCGACGGTCCAGGGATTATTCGCCGCGAAGGCCATTTTCCAGCCGCAGATATGACCCTCGCAGGGAGCAATGCGAGAAGGCCTCTTCAGGCAGGCGTAAGTCCGCGAAGCTCCTGGCTCACCCCGCCCAGCGGGGGGAGCCGTGCTTCCGTACGGGCAGCCAGGGCGAGTCAGCACAGCTGGCTCGGCTCTTGGACTTAAAGGAACGGTTCCCTCCGTCGGGTGAGCCCACGGGATCCGCGTCCTCGTCCTCCAGAGAGATTACACGGACAGTAGTCCTCGCCGGCACGGCGATGCCCGTCCTGGCCCCCAACCCTGGTGCGGAGGTTCCCGTCGGGGCAGACCGCTATCACCGCAGGGGAGTGCCTGTTGATCCAGAGCCGAAGCGCCCGGTAGGAGTGCCCGGTGACCCGGCTCCTCGGGATCAGGCAGAAGGTACTGCTGACAGCAGAGAAGGTTCCCCGACCGAGGAATCGGCGTATCGGAAAGTAATAGGCCTGATACGAAGGCATCATCGGATTGAGGAACCTGTTCCAACCGACGAGGACTTCTGGAGGTCCAGCCTGAGTCGGTTGATGGAGGCACCCGTCCAGCAGAAAACCTCCCTGGCCCTGCCTGTGGCCAGAGATCTAGTCCTGGGACGGGCTCATGTTGATAAAGTTGTGGCAGGCAATGCCGAAGCTCCCAAAACACAGAGCTCCTCGAAGTTGCTACAGGGACTCAGGTCCCAGAGTAGGTTCTATGTGCCAGAAGGACAGCGGCCGGGAGCCTGCAAAGTAGAGCCTTCCCTCGAAGTTCTGGGACAGGGTGCCCCGGAAGACAGAGCCTCCTCGGCCCCGATTTGCTTTTCGCAGTCGGAGGCAGCGATGATGGAGGAGATGTCGAAAGACTTGGTGCACGTCTCCTCTTGGTTGGACTGGTGGGCCTCCAGGCTAGTAGGGGTACAAGCCACCTATGACTTGACAGACCCGGAGCAACAGAACCTACTGAAGGAGCTTATCATCTCCGGGGGCAAGACTCTGAAGTTCCTTACATATCAGTCCCTTGCCCTTTCAGCGAACTGGGTTCTGCGCAAGAGGGATACTATCCTGGCGAAGCTTTCCCGGAAGATCCCGGACAGGGAGGCGAGGGCCATGAGGAGCCTTCCTGTGTGGGGTGACTCCTTGTTCCCCTTGAAACAGCTAGAGGAGATAATGGAGAAGGTAGCTAAATGGAAGGAAGTGAGCACTCCCAGACCTCAACCGGTAAGGAGGCCCCCCTACAAGAGGTCAGCATCAGACGGGCCCTCTACTTCTCAGGCCCCTCCTAGCCTGACGAGGAGAGAAGCCCCTTCTTCCTCGTGGGCTTCAGCACCACAGCCCCCCGTAGAGGAGCTCCAGCAGCGTCTGCCTCTTTTAGAACAGGGTATTCTGCCTCCAGGAGAGGCCGTTCAGGCAGCTCCTCCAGGAGGAGGTAGAGTGAGAGGCCCCCTACTCCTGCCCAAGCCTCAGGTTGGGGGATGCCTCAGACGACATTGGCAAGCATGGAGGGCTCACGGAGCGGAACCCTGGACAGTATCCGTACTGAAGGAAGGGTATAGGCTCCCGTTCTTAACGGAACTTCCACCTTTGATTCCGGCCAGCCTGACGGAGTGGCTGGCACCCAAGGATCCGTTGAAGAGGGCGGCCCTTCAAGAAGAGGTGTCCACTATGTTGGAGAAGGGCGCCATGGAAGAGGTCCTACACCCGGGACCAGGTTTCTACAGCCGACTATTCCTGGTAGAAAAGGCGACGGGGGGATGGAGACCGGTGATAGACCTGTCAGCTCTCAACAAGTTTGTTTGCAAGACGGATTTCAAAATGGACACTCCGAAGTCGGTCTTGCAGTCCTTGAGGGAGAAAGACTACATGATGACCGTAGACCTCAAGGACGCATACTTTCAAATCCCGGTCCACCCCTTAAGCCGAAAGTTTCTCTGAGTGAAATGGGGGTGCCCAGATCCTGCAATTCAAGACCCTCTGCTTCGGGTTGTCAACTGCTCCCCAGGTATTCACAAGAGTCTTCACGACAGTCTCGGTGTGGGCTCACGAGCGGGGTATTCGCCTCATCCGGTACCTGGACGACTGGTTGCTCCTTTCCTCCTCAGAGGATGTTTTGAAGGAGCAAGGTGTAAAGCTTCTTCAATTTTGCAAGGATCTGGGTATCATGATCAACCCAGAAAAATCGAACCTGTCTCCCTCCACCAGGATGACCTACTTGGGGATGACACTGGATTCCCGACTAGTGAAGGCCTTTCCGTCAGAGGAACGGGTAAGCAATCTAATAAAGATCCTTCTGCCTTTCCTTTCGGGACAACCCAGGAGAGCCAAGGACTGGCAAAGGCCAATAGGTCATCTGGTGTCATTGGAGAAACTGGTTCCCCAGGGGAGACTCAGGCTCAGGAGCATCCAATGGAACCTGAAGGGCTCCTGGAACCAACTGGACTCTCCCCAAAAATTAATCCCAGTTCTGCCAAACACAATACCCTCCCTGGAGTGGTGGCAGTGCCGGTCGAATACGCTCAAGGGGATGCCCTTCGCGACCGAGCTTCCCGAGATGCTCCTTTTCACAGATGCCTCCAACCAGGGATGGGGAGCACATCTCCCCAACGAGACGGCGAGAGGAACCTGGACGGACGTGGAGAAAGGCCTACACATCAATGTCCTAGAGTTGAAGGCAGTCCAAAAGGCTTGTCTGCAGTTCATCGAACTACTAAGGGGAAACACTGTGGCGTTGATGCGCGACAACGCCACAGTAGTCGCGTACATAAAGAAGCAAGGAGGCCTCAAGTCAAGGGAGTTGTGCGATCTCGCCCTAGAGATCCTGGATTGGGCGGAGGCGAACCAGATAGTGTTATTGGCAAGGTTCATCCCCGGGAAAAAGAACGTCCTAGCCGACGGTCTCAGCAGGATGGGTCAGATAGTGGGAACAGAGTGGTCCCTCCTCCCAGAAGTAGCCAGGCTCATCATTCAACGGTGGGGTTCCCCAGTGATGGACCTCTTTGCAACCAGGCTGAACGCACAACTCCCCGTGTTTTGTTCTCCTGTCCCAGACCCAAAGGCAGCCTTGGAGGATGCCTTTCAGCACAAATGGGACAACCTAGACGTGTACGCTTTTCCCCCCTTCACGTTGATCAGGCAAGTGCTCAACAGAGTAAGGGCTGCCCGAAACTTAAGGATGACTTTGGTAGCGCCCTGGTGGCCGGAGAGAGAGTGGTTCGCGGATCTAAAAGACCTGGCATGCCTTCCTCCATGGCCACTCCCCGACAGGCCAGATCTTCTACAACAACCACACTTTCTCAGGTT
Source organism: Palaemon carinicauda (assembly GCF_036898095.1). NCBI lineage: Eukaryota > Metazoa > Arthropoda > Malacostraca > Decapoda > Palaemonidae > Palaemon > Palaemon carinicauda. The sequence goes on along the minus strand of NC_090737.1, from coordinate 34,546,458 downwards.
CCACGACAACCCACAGTCTCTACGCCTTCACGCCTGGAGACTATCGAGCGACTCCTGAGGAAGGAAGGATATTCGTCAGGAACTGCTAAGAAGATGTCGCTTTATCTGAGAAGGTCGTCGGCAGCGGTCTACCAAGCGAAATGGGCCTCTTTTACGAAGTGGTGTGCTTCAAAGAACATCAAGCCCCTCAAAGCCTCAGTCCCAGATATCGCAGACTTTCTAGTATATCTCAGAGACGAGGCAGGGGTGTCAATCCCAGCTATAAAAGGAGTACGGGCAGCCTTGGGTCAAGTCTTCCTTCTGAAGGGCATCGACCTGGCCTCCTCTAGACACATCTCTATGCTTATCAGGAGCTTTGAACAGACCTGCCCTCCTCAAACTGTTAGAGTGCCTCAGTGGGACTTGGCTAGGGTTCTGAAGATGTTAAGTAGCCCCCCGTTCGAACCGATGAAAGATATTGTAGACAGGGATCTCACTCTCAAGACGGTCTTTTTGTTGGCCTTGGCCTCTGTGAAAAGAGTAGGAGAGATCCATGGGCTCTCTTACGACGTCTCTCATTCGAAGGGGTGGAGAGAAATCTCCCTCAAGTTCGTCCCTTCTTTCGTGGCAAAAACCCAGAATCCAGCAGTCTGGGATCCTAAGTTTGAGGGGTTCTCACTGCCAGCCATTCCTAAGACTGGGAATCCAGAGGATTTGAGGTTGGGCCCTGTCTTTGCCGTTAGGAAGTACCTTGAGAGGACTGCACATCTCCGGCCGAGTATCAAGAGTCTTTTCGTCTCCAGAGGTGTTACGAAGAAACAGGTATCGAAGAATACCATATCCTTTTGGTTGAGACAAGTTATTGCCAGGTCCTATAAGGAGGAGGGACTGGCCCTGCCAGGTACTCCTAGGCCCCATGACATTAGAGGACTAAGCACTTCCTTAGCCTTTGAGAAGAACATGGCAGTGGGCCAGATCCTTCGGGCGGGCACCTGGTCGAACTAGTCGACCTTTACTACCCATTATCTCAAGGATTACTCAAGGAGGTCTTTGGACGGGTTTTCCATTGGGACAGTCATCTCCGCGCTCCAAGCGATTTAACGGTGAAGCCCCAGGTGCAATCGTGGATAGCAAAACCAGGAGACACAGGTTCGTTCCTTTTCACCCTAATCCACGTTTTCCTATCCCTACCGGAGATAACCACACATATGTAACCAATGAAGAACACGTCTCTGCAACTTTGTCACTGGACTTAGCATCAGGAAATATTTTAAAGGGTGAGTACTTAGACACTAACGTGAGCTCTTTGTGTAGTTTGCCCTACCGTTCCTTTTCCAGTTTTTATTTTATAGACCCTAGTTCATATCTAGGTTACTTGTCGTCCGCTTAGCTGGGTCTGAAGGTCAGGAAGACACTCCCACCTCCTAAAGTGTAAGTCTCCTAAGAAAGTAGTTCGAGGTAAGTATCTGTGTTGGAACAAATAAAAAATTTTAAGTAATTTTTATTTTTCCTAACATACTTACCGAGAACTACTTTCGGGTAATGGCCTTCCCTACCTTCCCCGAGTGCCTTTCTGCCCTTGCAGGGACTTTTTGCACCATCCGAGGAACTTTCTGACTAGCGGGACCCAAGCTAACGCCGACCTAGCTCAGGTCTACCCTTAGGGCACGTTCTCCTTACTCCTGGGTTAGTCCTCCATAGAAAACGGACGTAGGGTATACTACACAAAACTCTGGTCGGTTGAGAGGAGATTACAGGTAACTCCTAAGAAAGTAGTTCTTGGTAAGTATGTTAGGAAAAATAAAAATTACTTAAAATTTTTGATATTTTCTTAGCTGATTTAAATAATTGTAATTCTGTTTTATTACAGTTTCTCCACTTCCCCCTTCTCCCGTGGATGTCGACTGGGGAAGGAAGGGCGCAATATTTAATTTTTATGTTGTTCCCTTGGGGTTCCTCTTCTGAGTTTTATTGTCGGCGCAATACTTATTTTATGTTATTCCCTCGGGGTTCCTCCCCAGGGAATTTCTGTTAAATAATTAATTTAATTTTTTCCCAGTTAACTGTGCAGTTTCTCTTCGTTCGACTAAGAGTGCCAACGAAGCATAGTTCTGTTCATGCCTGGGGAATCTGCTGTCACTGCCGTCCCTCAGAGGACGTCGTCATGGGCGTCATTACTTCTCTTAGAAGTACTCCCGTGACAACATGATCAGCACTTCAGATCATCTTAGAACGATAAAGGAGGTTCGCCTCCAGGGGTTGGACAACTTCCCTTCCGAGGGAAGTTTCCTCCCCAGGTGTGAGGTTGTTTCTCCCTTCAGAGGAACTTCCCACATCTTAATACTGTAAATTCATCGTCTCCGACTGCTGTTGCTGCCTTCGCCCTGACTTCTCTCCCCCCTTGCTGAGTTTCTCTTCCTTCAGGGGCGGAGCACAGTCTTGGCAAGTCTCTTCAACGAAGTGTTCACCTCGCTCGTTCGCGAGAGAGGCTACTCATAGATACTCCTCTTCGGAGGATCGCTACTGTTAAAGGTCAGCTTGCTGACCCACTGGCCCTCAATGGGCGTTCTTCTAGTCTCTTCTACGAAGTGTTCACCTCTCTCATTCACGAGAGAGGCCACTCATAGAGACTCCTCTTCGGAGGATCGCTACTGTTAAAGGTCAGCTTGCTGATCCACCGGCCCTCATGGGTGTCTTTGATTCTCTTCTACGAAGTATTGACCTCTCTCGTTCGCAAGAGAGGCCAATCATAAAGACACCTCTTCGGAGGATCAAGCGGACCTATCAACGCAGCGCCCTTCCAAAGGGGGCATCCCAGTTCCTGATCGTCCTGCCAGTTGACCTACCGATCTACCTGCACAACCTTGTGCTGCAACATAGTCCTTTGGACTTCGGTCCTGGACTCTGACACGGACCTTTTTTACGGTCCCCATTGGTGGATGCTCGCCCTTCCAAAGGGCACATCCCAGTTCCTGATTGTCCTGCCAGCTGACCTACTGATCTGCCAGCATAACCTTGTGCTGCAACGTAGTCCTTTGGACTTCGGTCCTGGACTCTGACACGGACCTTTTTTACGGTCCCCGTCGGTGGATGCTCGCCCTTCCAAAGTGCACATCCCAGTTCCTGATCGTCCTGCCAGTGGTCGTCCTACCAGCTGCCCTGCCAACCTACTAGCGCTACCTTCGCACGCGCTCGCTCTCCGACAGTCTTACGCACGCGAGCGCCGACGATCTTCCGCGCGAGTGCCGACGATCTTCCGCGCACAAGCGCCGACGATCTTCCGCGTGCGAGCGCCGACGATCTTCCGCGCGCGAGCGCCGACGATCTTCCGCGCGCAAGCGCCGACGATCTTCCGCGTGCGAGCGCCGACGATCTTCCGCGTGCGAGCGCCGACGATCTACCGCGCGCGCGTCAATAGTCTTCCCCGCGGGCGTGCCAACAGTTTTGCACGCGCGCCCCGATGATTTTCTGCGCGCGCCAACAATCTTGGGCGCGTGCCAATAGTCTTTCGCGCTCACACGCCAACAGTCTTGCAGGTGCGTGCGCGCCGACGATCTTCCGAGCGTGCGCGGCAATGGTCTCCCGCGCACGGGCGGCGATGGTCTCCCGCGCGCCCCGACTATTTTCCATGCGCCAACAGTCTTACTCACGCGCACGCCAACGATCTTCCGCGCGCAGGCACCGATGGTCTCCCGCGCGCTGGCACCGATGGTCTCCCGCGCGCGCCAATAGTATTGCACGCGCGCGTGGCAACAATTCCGCTCGCGCGGGCCGACTTTCTTCCGTGCACGGGCGCCTAGGGTCTCCTGTGCGCGCACCAACAGTATTGCGCGTGTGCGCGCCGACTTTCTTCCGCGCATGGGTGCTGATGGTCTCCTGTACGCGCGCCAACAGTCTTGCGCGCGCGTGAGCTCACCAACAGTCTACCGCGCACGCGTGCCGATGGCCTTCGCGCGTGCGCACTCCAATAATCTTGAGTGAGCGCACGCAGCCTTCCGCGCGCGCCGACGGTCTTCTGCGCGCGGGCGCCGATGGTCCTCCGCACGCGCGCCAACAGTCTCCACGTAGTACTCTCACGCACGCGCCAATGCACCCACCCTTGCGCAACCAGTCACACGCTTCGGCGCATTCTAGGGAGAATGCACAAAACTGCACAGTACCTTACTGCGTGTCAGCGTTCTTCCTCACTTTCCTGCCCCCTCCTGCGCAGTTACGGTCCCAGATCCAATGCTCCAGCTCTTGCCAAAGAGTCAAGGCTCGCAAATCCAATGCACCAGCTCTTGCCTAAGAGCCAGCGCTTGCCTGCTCTCCAGGCAGATATTAAGCACCAGCATCATCCTGTGTACCATCGCTCCAGTACTCTCCTACACACTCGCGCGATAGTCAGTAAAAAGGAATAAAACTTTTTGGACAGGTCACCATTGCCCCATTCCTCCCCTCAAACACATAAACATTGCCCCCGGGAAAAGAGGAATAAGGCTTCACAGAAGGATTCAAGATCCCGAAGATTCCATCCTACAAGGGGAATCAAAACGGGGAATCCTTGGTCGCTGTCTTACACTGGGTATCGCGCCTGATCCTTTACGACACGAGTCAAGACTCCAGCGTCGACAATCTTCCATGTAAAAGGATCAGCAAGGAGCTGTCCCTTTGGGTCGATGTCCACACCATGTTGGATTTCGAACAAGGGCTAAGACCTCAGGTCTTCTTTTGCACACTGGACCTAAAGGACACTTACTCCCAGGTCCAAACCATCCATCTAGGAAGGTTGGAAGATTCAGTCTACACAAACAAGAAACACCAGTTCAGGGCACTGTGCTTCGGTCTTTCCACTACACCCATCCTGGTCTCACAGGATCGGCTTCTGTCTCCTCTCTCTCAGGACGACTGACTGACCTTAGCAGACTCAGTGGCAACTTTGCATTAACACTGGAACTTCTGAAGTCTTTTTACCAAGATCCAGTGATCAGGGTAAACCTACGGAAGTCTTTCCTACTTCCCTCCCAGGAGACTGGTGTATCTGGGAATGATTCTAGACACCAATCTCCACAAAACCTTCTCGAAACGAGGACGACTTCCATTCCAAGAGACTTGAGTCGGGAAAAAGAAGAAAGGAGGGACCATAGTGCTGCACCACATACCCTCAGCCCTCTGGGCAGAGCCCGAAAGTACCTTCACTTAAATCTCTTAAGAGATGAAGGCCAATTTCCGGTCCTTCAGCAGCCTTATTTGTTCCTAACAGACCACTTAGTGATGTAGACGACGACACACCACACACCACATAGAGACTCGCATCGACAAGCAAGAAGGAACTTGCTCGTAGCCTCTTCTCATCTAATAGTATAAACACTAAGATGGGCCAAAGTCCGTTCGGTACTACTATCAGCCCGCTTCATTCCAGACTGAAAGAACGTGCTCGCCGACAATCTGTGCACAGCATCTCAGATAAGGTATACCGAATGGACTTTGGATCGCCATATAGCCAACAAAGTCCAGACTTTACGAGGTCCTCCAACTAGGAGTCTTGTTCCCAACGCTCCTGAATCTCAAGCTGCCGTTGCTCACCAGCCCTAGACCCCAAGGCTCTCTGGCAACAACGGTGGGTACAACAATGACGTTTACGTCTCATCCCTGTTTTATCTGGAGAAGGGCACTCAAGAAGGCTAGAACATTGGTCAACCTCTCAAGGCCTCTCCTAGGTTCGCTATGGCATAATGCAGAACGATCTCCAAACCTTTTGCAGGTCTTGATAGTCTCCAAGCGAACCCTCTCCACATTTCAGACAACCCACTTCGACACCTACCACAAGCTATAGCTTTGCTATGATTGTATGCCTGAAGACTAACCAATACCTCTTTGCAAAAAGGTTGTCTAGATATCTGAGGAATTCCTCAGTATCAGTCTACCAGGCAGTATAACGTCTTGTGTGGTTGGTGTCATGTGAAAGTGTGTCTCTCCACTCGATATCTCGATTCCAGCAAAAGGGACACCCTCTCATCGGTAGACTTTTCCTAACTCATACGGACTTACAACTTGCCTTTCCCCAGTCGGAATTGAGACCTCCTCTCGGAACATGGTTCAAATCTCCGATCCCTAAAGGGACCTCCTTATGTTCCACTTCACCAGGCAACAAATTTTCTCCTGATTGAAGAACACAATGTTCCTACACACTCGGACAGCAACCATACAAGTCAAGGAACTTCATGGTCTCTCTTTCGACATCGCCCATTATTGGGAAGGGCGAAAGACAATGTTCAGTTTCGTCCCTGAGTATGTCGCCAGACACAGTCTCCAGAGATGACGGATCCTACACAAGTCTCAACTCGGTGACGGACGATCCAGATCATCCGTTACTGTACCCAGGGTAAGGTATGAGACTTTACCTAAAGAAAACGGCAACAGCCTGCCCGGGTCCCTTGTCTTGTCAGCACTGGAAGAGACTAGAGAATGATCACCGAAACACCATCTCTACATAACGACTCACAGTGTCGGGGGCATAACTATGCCCCTGGTCCTTCTTAGCAGATTACTCAGTGACGCAGGTTTTACAAGAAAGGATGTGAAGGCTCCATGTGACTTTCACAACCTTTCTCCTGCAAGACGTGACCCACAGGAACTCGACACGATCTCTATCGGTCCGGTGGTGGCTGCATAACAGCTGGTTGTATACCTCAAGCTCCTTATTGGACAAGTAGCAGAAGGTTGAGGGCACTGTTACCCTGTTTTAGTCTACCTGAATGAAAAGATTTGACTGGCTCTTATTCTTTTCTTCATCCTACCCTCTCGTGGGGAAAGCAGCATCCTAGGTTCTCGGCATAAGCTGACCTCAAACCACTGCAGGTAAACCATGCTCCCTTGTGTACCTATTATTAAGCTAATACTGTTGCGTCCCCATACCCTGGCGAGGTGGTATTGGGAAGTCTTGGTTACATCAGTTTTTTCCTACAAAAGACTCGGAATAACTTTATCTAGACAGTCACACTTCTGCACGTCTCAACACACAGCTTGCGTAGGCCGCGGACCTTGTGTAGCAAGGTTTAGCGTGGGCAGGGACTCCTTATTTTTGAGTACTAACATACTCAGATAAGGAGCCCCCGTGCAAAGCCAAAAGCCAGATTGGCAGGGATGTCCACCCTTCCTAATGGGTGAGTCACCCCTAATAAATAGCATGGTTTGTATTCCAGTTACGGAACAAATGACAAATGTGTAGATAATTTGTATTTTTCCTAACTATACAAACCTTAGCTATTTATACAAACTTGTCCGCCATCCCTATCCCCCTTGAAGTGCTACCTCCAAGCAAAGTGACTAAATCACAGGTGTGTGAATTGGAGTGGTAGCAAGCTACCCCCCCACCCCTACCCCTGCTAACTAGCGGTGTGGGTAGTTAAACCTCGCTAAGTTTTAATGGCTCGTCATTTCAGCTCCGCCAAAAGTATAACCCCTGATAAATAACTAAGGTTTGTATAGTTAGGAAAAATACAAATTATCTACGAATTTGTCATGTTAAGAGAGCTTGCGATACTGGTCTATCTAGCAGTAACAAGGATTTTGTTTTCTAGTTAGGAGGATTATAGAGGAATAAAATACATAGTATGTTTGAGCGTACCCTTGTATTAATAGCCCATTTTTAGTTGGTGTAATTCTGCACTGTTCATACAACAGTCCATAGCACAGGGTCACAAATTATCCCACTGGTTAGATATTCCACTAATAACAATGTAGTCATTACTTCCTAAAGAGGTGTTTCACATCATAGGCTTTACTTATTTGATGAACCCCTTCTGCAGATTAGTACATATGCTAAATAGAATAGCCATCCAATTTCTATGTTTAAAAGGGTTATAAGGGGGTTAGCTCAATCTCGCTTCCTCACTGATATCAAGACTAATAGAAATTGAGATGCATTGTTTACCCGTGTTCTCGAGTATGCAGGAAGCTGCCATCTTGCTTTGGTGGTAGTCTTGAATTTTCACCCGGTGACTCAAAGCCATTGGTTTGATAGATTAGTGATGTGACTATTGGGTAAGTATCAAAAGACACATTATCATGTAACTTTCCTATTTTACTTCATATAGAATTGCAAGACCGATTGTTTCTTTTCAGGAACGCCATGATTATGCAAATGGCAAAATAAGAAAAGCTCCTTCTACTTCTAAAACTGGCTGTCCTTCAAAAATATGCATAAATGAAATAACTGTGTAAGTGTTTCAATATCTATGTAAATATATAGCTAATTTCTAAGTACAATTGAAATTACTTTCTGTTTTTAAATATTTTTCTGTTTTTAAATATTTAACTTCCCTGGTAGTTACATATATATAGCTTTATCCCGCCGATTCGTCGCGCGCACGGCAGAAATTCAAAATTTGCGGCAATCGCTGATAGATGGCCAGGTGATCATACCTGTGCTCCCTCTATCCAGGTACTCGGAACCATTCCCATTTGTCCTCAGAAATTCCCTGCTGTCGTTTTAGCAACACGTTGGAAATTTGCTCTACTTTGTTTGGGTTTGTTTTAACTACAAATTGGTGAAGTACCCATTCCTTGGTTTTTTTTTTTTTGGTTAATGGCGTTTGCTGATATTGGATATTCCTTGTTTTCTTTTTCACACGAATAAGATAGATTTTGTTGGTTTCCGACTTGGACAGTTTGTTTAACTTGTTTTCTAGTTTTTCAAGATGGCTGACTCTGTTGTTAGAAGGTGTGTGAAGGGGTGCAAGACCGGCTACCAAAAGCTGCTCTTGATCTCCACACAGTATGTAGAAATGCAGAGGGCATGTGTGTACTTTTCTTTTTCTTTTGGAATATGATCGCTATGTTCGTAAGCTTGAACGGGATAGGATCAGGAGTTTTTCCCCCTAATGTAAAAGCTAACGAACCAACTTGTAAAGACATGATGGTGAAAGGAAATCATTCCGCCAGCACTATGACGTCACGAGTCATGTGACGTAAACTCTATGAAGAATGACTTGCAAAATATGTAAATTCATTTCTTTTTCTTGCAAAGTAAAAGTATTTAATTTTTATAATGTAAAGGAAATATATTATTTTTAAGAAAATATTTGTCCTATTAGTGTATTTTCTTTAGATAATCATCGATCTATTATCAGAGATTAAAACTAGCGTAAAGTCAATTTACGCTACGTAGTACTCATGACGATGGTTATAGTTCCACAAATACTTTGTATCGTTATTTAATATTTCGATATTGGGAATACTAATATTAATCATATAACCTATTGAATTCTCATTCAAGCCCTTGGTGAAAGAGTAGAATCTCTCGCAGCGGGCAGGTCTAAATTATGGTCTGATGTGATAGAGTTAAAAAGTGCTAGTTTCAGTGCTTAAATCAGTGCAGTGGAGGGTGCGGCTGGTTGGACCTGTCGTTCTAGCCCTAGACCTCTTCCAAGCTCCCCAACCCCTGGGAGAAGGAATGTCGACAGGCGAAGGGAGGCGAGAGGCGTTAGCCCCCGAGCAGTTGTCCCCTCGAGCATACCTGTTGACGCTTCCCAGGACGCTCGCTCTCGCCATGGGAAAGGCGAGCTAAAAATTTTATCTTCGCCGTTGGATGACGCAGCTCACAGACGGGGCTGGCGTCCTACGTATTTCCCTTCCTGCTAGACAAGAAGAGAGTTGCTCATCATGACGCTCGAGCGTCAAGATTCTAAACGCCATGACGCCTAGCGTCAGAAAGCCAAGCGTCAAGGGATCATGACGCCGAGCATCAAGGAGTTGGACTACATCATGCCAAGCATCAAGTAGTTTGGAAGTCAGGACGCCGAGCGCGTCATGAAACCGAGCGTCGAGATCGCGATCGTCATAGTTCCGAGCGTCAAGATCACGAACGTCATAGTTCCGAGCTTCTAGTGTTGGAACAACGTTACGCCAGGCGTCATGATATTGGACTATTTGACGCCAGAAGTTGGGATAAGACCGAAGTTAGGACAGCGAGACGCTAACAGCCAGAAAGACGCGGACTCGCTGCAAGTTGCAGCGCTCATAGACGCTCCCTCGCAGCAAGCTGAACACGTGACGGGAGGTGACGAGGATCGTGACGCTCCCTCGCAGCATGCTGGACGCACGCATGATGCACGCAAGCGGGACTATGCGTGTGATTCCCTCACTCGTTCAACATCAGAAATTGCCAATCCTTTGGAAGAGATCTCAGAGGAGGAGACGCAAGAAACTCTTCATGAGACGGATATGAAAAGATTACTTGAGGTATTGGCGGACTTATTTCCGAATGATTTTCAGCAGGCTGTTCTTCGGAGCCCGCCCTCGCAGTTTATGAAGGGTAGACCCCAGAAGTCTTCCTCCCTCAAGAAGATAGTTTTAGCCAGATCGGTGAAGAGGGTTTTTTCGACGTTGAACGACTGAATTCTGAAGAAAAAGGAACAGGGAAGGACAACCTTTTCCTTCCCTCCAACGAGATTGGCTTTTAGATCTAGCGTGTGGTACGAGACTGGGGAGGCTCTCGCCTTGGGAGTTCCTGCCTCTTCCCAAGGGGACTTGTCCAGACTCATAGACGCCTCGCGTATAACAGCCATGACTAAGGCTAAAGTTATGTAGTCCACATCGGAAAATCCATTTGCTGAAAGGCATCTTCAGGACAATTGAAGTCTTCAGCTTGATGGACTGGACTCTCGGAGCCCTCGCAGATGTTACAGACGAGAAGAACGAGACGCAAATGCACCTTATTGTCTGTCTCAATAAAGCTGTGAGGGACAGGACAGTCGAACTCACAGCCCTTTTCACAGCAGGTATTATTAAGAAAAGAGCTATGCTGTTTCTTGCCTGTCGTCAGGAGTGACTCTCGCCCAGAGAGCAGAGCTCTTGTATGCTCCCTTGACCAAGCACCTCTTCCCTTCAGAGCTAGTGAAAAACTTAAAGGCAGCTCTTGCGCAACAAGCAACGCAAGATCTGATTACAAGGACTGCGAGGAAAGTTCTTCCGGCAAACTTTTCAGCCAGGAAGGAGACGGAAGCTCCTCCCACGCGTCAGCCCTTTCAAGAGGAAGCCAGAGAATGGCTGCTGGAGGGCAACCTTGTAAAACCCCAAACAGCAACTGAAACCCAAAAAGTGAACTCAACAACCTCCAGACACAAGTGGGAGCCAGGTTATCCCACTACTGGAAAGAGTGGAGCCAAAGGGGAGCAGACGATTGGACAGTCGAAGTTCTGAAGGAAGGATACAAATCCCCTTCCTAAGGAAGCCTCCTCTTTCGCCAGAGCCATTAGAGTTGACAGCTACATGCTCGGGGAGCAAAGCAGCAGCTCTTATAGAGCAGGTAAACCAGATGCTGTCAAAGCAGCAATAGAAGTGGTAGAGAACCCCTTGTCAGAGGGATTTTACAACACTATTTTTGGTACCCAAGAACTCAGGGGATTGGAGACCAGTTCTGGACGTAAGTCCACTGAACAAGTACGTGAGCAAAGCCGAGTTTACTATGGATACATCTGCATCAGTCCTAGCAGGCACCAGACAAGGAGACTGGATGATGTCAATAGATCTGCAGGACGCATATTTTCACGTCCCAATTCACCCGAACTACAGGAAATATCTGAAGTTTGTACATCACGCAACAACTTTTTAGTTCAGAGCTCTTTGTTTTGGACTAAGCACGACTCTTTATGTTTTCACACGAGTGGTATCGAACGTGGCTCTCTGGTTACATCTGGAAGGGGTACGAATATTGATGTACCTGGACGACTGGATAATCAGAGCCAGGTTGCAAGAAAAGTGTTTGGAGGATCTACAAGTGACTACATCTACGTCCACTTCAGTTCCATATGTCAAGATATTGGACAAGAGACCAAGACCTAGAGACGTGGAGTTGAGTTGGTGGGACGACCCCAACAAGCTACAAGAAGGCTTCAAACTTCAACAGAAGAACCCCAACCTAGTGTTGTATTCAGACGCATCAGACGTCGGGTGGGGTGCAACACTGGGGAAGGGCGAGATCTCGGATCTATAGGAAGACCATCAGAAGAAATGGCACATAAACGTGAAGGAACTGGTGGCCATTCATCTAGCGCTAATGCACTTCCAGGAGGAGGTCCAAAACGAGTTAGTACAGGTCAATGCAGACAACATCACAGCGTTGGCCTACATCAGGAAACAGGGAGGCACTCATTCAGATTCCCTTTAAGAGGCAGCTAAGATCTCATGCTGTGGGCAAAAGCGAACAATATAACTTTGATAACCTGCTTCATAGAGGGAGAGAAGAATGTCAGAGCGGATCTTTTCAGCAGAGGAAGACAGGTTCTCACGACAGAATGGACCCTACATCACGAGGTGTGCAGCAGGCTTTGGAATCTGTGGGGAGAACCGTCAATAGACCTCTTTGCGCCGCAGAGAACAAGAGGTTACCTGTTTACTGCTCTCCAGTCCCAGACCAGGAAGCAGTGGCAGTGGACGCCTTCCTCATGGAGTGGGAAGGACTAGACACGTATGCCTTTCCCCCCATTCAGGATCCTAGACAGAGTCATGAAGAAGTTCAGGGAGTCAAACAATGCCCACATGACCCTGATAGCTCCGTTTTGGCCCGTGAGACCCGGATTACAGAAGTGATGGAGTGGCTAGTAGACACCCCCAGATCGTTACCTTGTCGGAACAATCTACTCAGACAGCCACATATAGAGAGATACCATTGAAATCTCCTCTCTCTCAATCTACTGCCTTTCGACTATCAAAAAAACTGGCAAGAGCGAAGGGCTTTTCGAGGGAAGCTGTATGAGCAATCGCGAGAGCGAGGAGGACATCCACAATCAAGGTGTACCAGTCAAAGTGGGACGTGTTCAGGGAATGGTGCAGAGTTAACAACACTTCCTCTTCCAGTACCTCTCTAACTCAACTGGCAGATTTTCTGTTACACTTAAGAACCCAAGAGAAACTAGCAGTATCAACCTTCAAGGGATACCGCAGCATGCTAGCTTCCGGCTTCCGTCACAGCGGTATTGACGTGTCGGGAGACAAGGATCTCTCAGACTTCATAAGGTCCTTTGAGACAGTTAAGAGGAAGGACAACCTTACCCCTTCTTGGAATTTGGATCTAGTCCTGATGTTTTTAACCTCGAGCAGGTTTGAACCTCTCGACAAGGCTTCGTGGAAGGATCTCACTAAGAAGACCCTATTCCTGGTTGCGTTGGCAACAGCCAAGAGGATAGGAGAATTGCAAGCCTTTAGCAAAAATGTAGGCTTCAATGGAGAGAATGCAGTCTGCTCGCTGCAACTAGGTTTTCTCGCCAAGAACGAGAATCCTTCTCAGCCATGGCCCAGATCCTTTACCATACCAGGGTTCTCATTTAGTAGGACAGGAAAAGGAGAGAGGCCTTTGTCCAGTGAGGGCCCTAAAATTTTATCTGCAAAGGACCAAAAACATGAGAGGACAGGCAGACAACCTCTGGTGCTCAGTGAAGAAACCTTCGTTTCCCTTGTCAAAGAATGCACTGGCGTTCCTTATCAAGGATTTAATAAGGGAAGCTCACCAGAACTGTGACGAGAAAAGCTTCCCAATCCTCAAAGTCAAAGCACACGAAGTAAGAGCTGTGGCAACTTCGATGGCTTATAGACACAAAAAGTCCATGAAATCGATTTTGGAAGTGACATTCTGGCGAAGAAAATCAATCTTCGCAGATTGTTACCTAAGAGGTACAGACCCAATATGAGGATTGTTGTTCCCAGGGTCCGTACGTTGCCTCCGGCGCCGTAGTTGGAGAAGGTACTACTGCCTCTAACCTAAAACCTTGTTTATACTCTTGCTTTTTTTTTTTTATCTTGATCTCACAGGTTGTGTGTGAAGGTTGCTGCAACCTTCCACGGCCTGGGGTGCAAGTCTAAGTTAGGTTTTATGGAGTGTGTTTTTAGTGTGTTTGTGGGTCAGGTGGTCAGCTTATTGTCCATGGCTATGCCAGGATAGCAAGGGTGGTGGTCTTGTCATGTTAAGGTCGAAGACCGTGTGACAGCCCCACAGAGACTTTCTACACCCCCCTGGGTGGATCGCTGGGTCTCTCAAGGAATACAGGCGAATGAGGCAGGAAAACTATGAAGCCAGCTTCCTTATCAGGTAGGAACCAGATTATTGGTACAGCTAATTTATAGCGATTAATAATTATACGAATTCCCAAGGGGTTTGCGGTTCTCTAACCCACCACCAATGGTGTCAATCAGCTGTACATATGTAACTACCAGGGAAGTTAAATATTTGAAAATGGTATTTTCATTTTAAAATAAGTTTTTAGATATACTTACCTGGTAGTTACATATAAAAAAGGTCCCTCCCTCCTCCCCTCTGAGAACAGGGGCATGGAATTTGTGAGAACAAATGGGAATGGTTCCAGGTACCTGGATAGAGGGAACACAGGTATGATCACCTGGCCATCTATCGGCGATTGCCCGAATTTTGAATTTCTGCCGTGAGCGCGACGAATCGGCAGGATAAAGCTAGATAAATGTAACTATCAGGTAAGTATATTTAAAAACTTATTTTGAAATGAAAATACCATTTTTCAATATTTAACTTAGCCGGTGATTATAATAGCTGCAACTCTGTTGCTCGACAGAAAACTCTAAGGTAAAACTCGCCAGCGATCGCTACACAGGTTGCGGGTGTGCCCAACAGCGCCATCTGTCGTCCAGATACCCAGTACTCAATGTAAACAAAGACTCAATTTTCTCTCTGTCGTGCTAACGACAAGACGTACTTACTCGCTGTTGCTAAACTGGAGTTTTTTCACAACTAATTGGTGAAGTACAATATTCTAGTTTTGAGCTTTCGCTGTGCAAGGTTTCTCTTCACAAATCCTTGAACTCTTTTTGATAACGGATTCTTTGTTGATGACTTTTTGATAGTTTTTTGAATTCCCCTTTGACCAATTCAAAATGGCTGACCCTTCACAAGTCCCAAAATTTAGGAAGTGCAATGCTAGGGACTGTTCAAGGCGTCTTCCGAAGGCTTCTATCGACCCTCACACTGTTTGTTCCAATTGTCGGGATAAAACCTGTCAATTGGAAGATCGGTGTGAGGAGTTCGTTGGGCTTTCGGAATTCGATTTTATCGAATTCCAAAAATATACACGTAGGCTAGAGAGAGATAGAGTTAGGAGAAGTTCCTCTCGTTCTATCTATATTTCCTCTCCTCATGCCCCACAACCTATTCCTTCCCCTGTAGTGGTTGCTCCTAATCCCCCTCCTGGCACTCAGGAACCTTCGATGGCTGATATGATGCGTGCCATCCAAGCTCTGGGTGAGAGAGTTGAGTCCCTTGCTAGTGACCGTAATCAACTTATGGCGGATGTGAAGGAGCTGAAGTGCAAAAGTGCAGTGGGAAGTGTTAAAGTGAGTGATAGTGTTGTGGATAGTGTTGCGCTTGAGGGTTCGTCTGTTCGTGCCTGTCGTCCTCCTAGTCCGGGACCTCTTGCAAGCTCCCAAGTCCAGGGGAGAAGCAATGTCGTACGACAAATGGGTTCGAGAGGCTTTAATCAGCGAACAGACGTTCCCTCCGTGGTATCGGGCGTATCTACCCAAGATCGCCCCTGCCTAACTAAGACGAGAGAGCCCATATATACCTCGTCTTCGGAAGGTGTTTCTCACAAGAAACCCTGGACCAAGGTCTCACGACCGTTAAAGCGCAAGTCGGTCCCTTCCGCACAAGTCCAACGGCCCAGTTGTAGCCACTGGGTCAGTTCGGACTCGCTGCAGTCATCCGATGACTGCTCTCCTCCTAAGAGAGGCAAAGCGGTACCGCTTCAGACAGTTACACCGTCTGTCGCCGCACCTGCTCCTGTAGACCCTAAGTGGTCTCTACTGCAAGACATGCAGTCTCAGCTAACGTCTCTTATGCAGGACTTTCGTGCGGAGAAGGTTGCTGCCGCACCAGCTAGTGCAGCTCCTTGCCTACAACCGCCCACACGATCGGTTGTGCGTCCGGTGGACGCTGAGGTAACCTTCTCACGCACACCAGTTGAGAGAGTTCCGCCACCCATGCGTTCCAGTGTGATCTGCCAGCCGCATGTTGACGTTCAGCGACGCACGGAGGTCTCCGTTGACGTTCGTGAGGTTCAACAACCGTCAGAGTTGTTTTGTTTTGACGCGGTGCGTCAACCTCCGCAACCCAGTGTGGTTGCCACTGCTCACCCACATCAGTCCAGACAGTCTGGAGTAGACGCTGTGCGTCCCCGCGCTGCTATGGTTGTTGCCAGCTCACAGACTGGGCAACAGTTCCATGACGTTGCGTCCGGCTCAGTCACGCATGCACCCGTGCGACCGGACTCAGCTTACCAGCCGTTACCCACTCCGTTGCCGTTCCCTCATCAGTTATCGGATGAGGGACTTTCTGATGATAATGTTGCTGCACACGTAGATGAACCGCATTCAGAACTGGACGAGCCTAAGTCTACGCAACCTCTTTGGACTTTAGGAAAGTTTTGGCCCTGTTCAAAGAGATGTTTCCGGACCAGTTTGTTTCTGTGGCTCCGCGTTCTCCTCCGTCAGAGTTTGTGTTAGGCATGCCGTCATCCACTCCTGCCTTTACTAGACTCGTCCTTGCACGCTCGTCCAAGAGAGCTTTGCGTGTAATAGGAGAATGGCTGCAGTCCAAGAAGAGTTTAGGGAAGACAGCTTTTACGTTTCCCCCTGCTAGACTCTCTTCTAGATCGAGCGTCTGGTATGCCACGGGAGAAGTTCTCGGCTTGGGAGTTCCTGCCTCTGCCCAGGGCGACTTCTCAAGCCTAGTAGACTCTCCCCGCCGCCTTGCCATGAAACGCTCAAAGATATGTTGGTCATCTTCGGACCTGGACCACCTGCTGAAAGGTATCTTTAGAGCCTTCGAAGTTTTTAACTTCTTAGACTGGTGTCTAGGAGCTCTAAGCAGAAAGATCTCTCCGATAGAGAAGGAGACTTCCTTGCTCATTATGTCCTGCATGGACAAGGCCGTACGTGATGGGTCTAATGAGCTTGCTGCATCTTTTGTGTCCGGAGTCCTTAAGAAGCGTGAAAACCTATGCTCATTCCTTTCAGCTGGAGTTACACCATGCCAGAGATCCGAACTTCTGTTTGCTCCGCTTTCCAAGTGCCTTTTTCCAGAAGACCTGATTAAGGAAATTGCCGCTTCTTTGATACAGAAGGATACTCACGATCTTGTTGCGTCCTCAGCTCGCAAAGCCACCCCTTTGCCTACCTTGTCAGCTAGACCAAGGATGGACACTCCAGCGTCCCGTTTTATTCCGCCCTTTCGTGGCAGAGCCTCCAGCAGAGGAGGTGCTCGTGCCGAAGGGAAACGGGGAAAGAAGAAAGGAACCAAGTCCTTTAAGGGCAGAGTCTGACTGCCAGCTTCTTCAGACAGCAGTGGGAGCCAGACTCAAGAACTTCTGGCAGACCTGGGAAAAGAGAGGCGCAGATGCACAATCTGTGAAGTTGCTCAGAGAGGGGTACAAGATCCCGTTTGTACGAAAACCCCCTCTAGCAACGTCTCCCATCGATCTCTCTCCCAGGTACAGAGAGGAAGACAAGAGACGAGCATTGAAACAGGAAGTGTCTCTCTTACTAGAGAAGGGAGCGGTAGTCAAAGTCTTGGACCATCAAACCCCGGGATTCTACAACCGCCTCTTCTTGGTGTCAAAGAAGACAGGAGGGTGGAGGCCGGTGCTAGACGTCAGTGCGCTGAATGTCTTTGTCACAAAGCAGACGTTCTCCATGGAGACCACAAAGTCGGTTCTAGCAGCGGTCAGAAGGGAAGACTGGATGGTCTCTTTAGACCTAAGGGACGCCTACTTCCACGTCCCCATCCACCCGGACTCCCAACCTTTTCTGAGATTCGTTTTCGAAAAGGTTGTCTACCAGTTTCAAGCCCTGTGCTTTGGCCTAAGCACAGCTCCTCTTGTGTTTACGAGGCTGATGAGGAATGTAGCCAAATTCCTTCATTTAGCGGACATCCGAGCCTCCCTCTATTTGGACGACTGGCTTCTCAGAGCTTCTTCCAGTCGTCGCTGTCTGAAGGATCTAAAGTGGACTCTAGATCTGACCAAGGAATTGGGTCTCCTTGTCAATATGGAAAAGTCACAAGTGGTCCCATCCCAAACTATTGTGTATTTAGGGATGGAGATTCACAGTCTAGCTTTTCGGGCTTTTCCGTCGGCCCCCAGAACAAGCCAAGCCCAGTTATGCATCCAGAACATGCTGAAGAAGGAACGATGTTCAGTCAGGAAGTGGATGAGTCTGATAGGGACGCTATCATCCCTGGAACAGTTTGTGTCATTAGGAAGACTACACCTCCGTCCTCTTCAATATCACCTAGCATTTCACTGGAAAAAGGACAAGACGCTAGAAGCGGTCTCGATCCCCATTTCCGAGAAGATGAAGTCTTGCCTAACGTGGTGGAAGGACAGTATCAGCCTCAGAGAGGGTCTACCCCTGGCTGTTCAGACTCCCAACCACGTTCTCTTCTCGGACGCATCGGACGTAGGCTGGGGCGCGACATTAGACGGTCGGGAATGCTCGGGAATATGGAACTCGAGTCAAAGGACAATGCATATCAACTGCAAGGAGCTACTGGCAGTACATCTGGCCTTGAAAAGCTTCAGGTCTCTCCTTCAAGGCAAAGTGGTGGAGGTGAACTCGGACAACACCACGGCTTTGGCGTACATCTCCAAGCAAGGAGGGACCCACTCACTGACGTTGTACGAGATCGCAAGGGACCTGCTCACCTGGTCAAAAGGTCTAAACATATCGCTAGTAACGAGGTTCATCCAAGGCAACTTGAATGTCATGGCAGATTGTCTCAGTCGGAAGGGACAAGTAATTCCAACAGAATGGACCCTCCACAAGGATGTATGCAAGAGACTTTGGGCCACTTGGGGCCAGCCAACCATAGATCTCTTTGCAACCTCGATGACCAAGAGGCTCCCAATATATTGCTCACCAATCCCGGACCCAGCAGCAGTTCATATAGATGCCTTTCTCCTAGATTGGTCACATCTAGATCTATATGCATTCCCACCGTTCAAGATTGTCAACAAGGTACTGCAGAAGTTCGCCTCTCACGAAGGGACAAGGTTGACGCTAGTTGCTCCCCTCTGGCCCGCGAGAGAATGGTTCACCGAGGTACTTCGATGGCTAGTAGACGTTCCCAGAACTCTTCCTCCAAGGGTGGACCTTCTACGTCAGCCACACGTAAAGAAGGTACACCAAAGCCTCCACGCTCTTCGTCTGACTGCCTTCAGACTATCGAAAGACTCTCGAGAGCTAGAGGCTTTTCGAAGGAGGCAGCCAGGGCGATTGCTAGAGCAAGGAGAACATCCACCCTTAGAGTCTACCAATCGAAGTGGGAAGTCTTCCGAAACTGGTGCAAGTCAGTATCTGTATCCTCGACCAGTACCTCTGTAACTCAGATAGCTGACTTCCTCTTATACCTGAGGAAAGAACGATCACTTTCAGCTCCCACTATCAAGGGTTACAGAAGCATGTTGGCATCAGTCTTCCGTCACAGAGGCTTAGATCTTTCCAACAATAAAGATCTACAGGACCTCCTTAAGTCTTTTGAGACCACGAAGGAGCGTCGTTTGGTTACACCTGGTTGGAATTTAGACGTGGTACTAAGATTCCTCATGTCAGACAGGTTCGAGCCGCTATAATCAGCCTCCCTGAAAGATCTCACCTTAAAGACTCTTTTCCTGGTATGCTTAGCCACAGCTAAAAGAGTCAGTGAGATTCATGCCTTCAGCAAGAACATCGGATTTTCATCAGAAAAGGCTACATGTTCACTACAACTTGGTTTTCCAGCCAAAAACGAGCTGCCTTCTCGACCTTGGCCGAAATCGTTCGATATTCCAAGCTTATCGAATATGGTTGGCAATGAACTAGAAAGAGTCTTATGCCCTGTGAGAGCTCTTAAGTTCTATTTAAAACGAACTAAACCTTTACGAGGCCTGTCTGAAGCTTTATGGTGTTCAGTTAAGAAACCATCTTTGCCTATGTCAAAGAATGCTTTATCCTATTTTACCAGACTGTTAATACGAGAGGCTCATTCCCATCTGAGTGAGGAAGACCAAGCTTTGCTGAAGGTAAGGACACATGAAGTTAGAGCTGTCGCAACTTCCGTGGCCTTTAAACAAAATAGATCTCTGCGAAGTATAATGGACGCAACCTATTGGAGAAGCAAGTCAGTGTTCGCGTCTTTTTATCTTAAGGATGTCCAGTCTCTTTACGAGGACTGCTACACACTGGGACCATTCGTAGCAGCGAGTGCAGTAGTGGGTGAGGGCTCAACCACTACAATTCCCTAATTCCATAACCTTTTAATCTTTCTCTTGAAATGTTTTTATTGTTGTTTTTTGGGTTGTCCGGAAGGCTAAGAAGCCTTTCGCATCCTGGTTGATTTGGCGGGTGGTCAAAGTCATTTCTTGAGAGCGCCTAGATTAGGGGTTTTGATGAGGTCCTGTTGTATGGGTTGCAACCCTTGATACTTCAGATCCTAGGGGTCGCTCAGCATCCTAAGAGGATCGCGAGGCTCCGTAAGGAAGACGTACTTAAAAAGGCAGAGTAATTGTTCAAGTCGACTTCCTTACCAGGTACCTATTTATTTTGTTTTTGTTATTTTGATAACTTCTAAAATGAAATAAAAACTCTTAGCTCATAATAATGTAAACATATTTTGCTGGTCTCTACCCACCCCCCTGGGTGTGAATCAGCTATTATAATCACCGGCTAAGTTAAATATTGAAAAATGTTATTTTGATAATAAAATAAATTTTTGAATATACTTACCCGGTGATTATAAATTAAAGGACCCTCCCTTCCTCCCCAATAGAGACGCAGTGGAACGAGGAGAAAATTGAGTCTTTGTTTACATTGAGTACTGGGTATCTGGACGACAGATGGCGCTGTTGGGCACACCCGCAACCTGTGTAGCGATCGCTGGCGAGTTTTACCTTAGAGTTTTCTGTCGAGCAACAGAGTTGCAGCTATTATAATCACCGGGTAAGTATATTCAAAAATTTATTTTATTATCAAGATAACATATTTACACCTAATTTGATAAATTTTTGGTTTATGATAAAATCACTCATTCCTGATTGAATAAATGACAATGTTCTTAGAAACGAAAATTTAAAAGAATTAATTTTAGGTGTGTTTGGGAAATTTGTTTGTTAAGGTGCCAATAATCTGGTAAGATCTTGTTACTTTAGAATATTTGATCTTTCAAGGATTGGCATGACATTCTGAAGATGTATCCCTCTCTAAATATGCTTCTATGGTAATGATAGGAGAGACTTCCTTTGGGAAGCAGCTATTCAGGGTCACTCCCAAAATCAAATAATTTTTCTCTAGTCTTTGATAGTACCATAACCTTCTGTCTTGAATTAATATTCCCTTGCTTGAAGGTGTACTCAGGCACACTTTATAGTTTGTCATCTTTTTTCTCTTGTTTTTTTTTTATCTCTTGAGTTGGGAAGGCTTGATAAGAGGGCATGCTTAATGTTAGGACCAGGAATGCCTGGTTGTTTATGTAGAAGCTGCCATATCTTTTACTTTCTTTTCATTTATGATCTTCGTTTTCAAAACCATATTGTCCTTACGTGCCTTTTTTCCAGATAGTTTTTTATATTTTGGCTAAATTCTGATCATATTTATTATTTCTATGCTCCTCCTTTGAAGTTCGTATTGCTTTGCCCCTGAAGCCAACTCAATAATGATGTTACTCCCAAAAGACTAAAAATTTCCATTTTTCTTCCCTTCAAGAGGTCACGCCTGTTACCCACCAAGGTGGCATCTGGTGGTTAAAGTCAACCTAATTCAGTCTCTGCCATTGTGTTATATCCAACAGACGTTTTTCCTTACCCAAGTGGTTTCCCAAAAAGATTTTGGAAGCCATAGATTTTCTATTTTGTAAGTGATCACTAAAGTAACATATAATGAAAATAAGAATTTGTAAAAAGAGAAATGATAGTTTTGGTCCAGCCTTTGTATTTAGATGATCCAAGACTTTAGCATCTTGTACAGAGTACCAGGTATGCAGTTAGTTCTGACTGTCATGCCTTCTCCATCGTAAGGCTCAATGTTACACAGTAATCTATAAGTTCTTTTCCAGCTGTTACCAGATTGCGGAATGATCTTCCTAATCAGGCAGTAGAATGAATGTTTATATGTTGGACTTGCTGACATGAGTCTGTCTTCATAGTTTATATATGACATATCTATTTTAATGTTACTGATTTTGAAATATTCTATATTTATTAGTTATTACTTCTCATGCAGTTCATTTATTTTTATATTTCCTTTCTAAACTGGGGTAATTTTCCTTGTTGGAGCCCTTTGGCTTAGAGCAGCGTCTTTTCCATCTAGGGTTGTTACTAAGCTAGTAATGATGATAATGACAATAATAACAGAACCATTTGAATGATCTGAATTGAAAGCTTACTATATTCTTTAATAAATATTAGTTTCTGTTTTGAAGATAAAGTGCTTAAGTTCCTGCACTATCACTGTGAGGCACTGGGAAACGGTTCTTACACCTGTTTTCTCGGCACTAAACTAACTAATTGGTCTTATGGAATTTAAAAAAAGAGAGTTATTGACCCAAATGGTATTTCCTTTATGGAGAAAGCTGATTATTTAGCTCCCAAGTTGTCTTATTTTTCACAAATTAAGTAGTAGTAGTTTTTTTTGTACTTGGAGAGTTGATTATTTTACTCCATTAGGTAAATTTGTTTGTGGTAGCTCTAGGCCTCCTGATTACTGCCCAATTTCCATAACTCCCATATTATCTAAAAAATTTTAATGTCTTTAGGCAAAATGTCCAAGTAGGTATGCAGAAGTTAATCATCTGTTCCCTAATTTGCAATTTGTCTTTTGCAAAGGCATTCATGCATGGGTTACCCTTCTTTTAATTTCCAGTGGAGTACAGAAATTCCTTGATTGTGGTCAGGAAGCTCATATGATTGGCTTTGATTTTAGTGCTGCCTTTATGTTAATCATTAGGCCTGTTTTCAAACTCAAACAGATGGGAATAGGTGGCTCTTTTCTTATCATTATAAAATTTTTAAGAAAAATGTTGCCAAGAGTAGTTGTTGATGAACACTACAGTGAGTAAAGGAATTTGATATCTGGTGTTGCTTTTAGTATTTGTTGAAGAGGAACTTACGGTTTATTCCTAATCTAGTTATTAATCTCTGGCACCATCGTTCAATTAGTTTATTATGCTTGTAGCATAAGATTTTTTATAATTCTGACCATCCTTTACATTCAGATCTTCCCGGACAGTTCCATACTGTTTGTAATACTAGGTACTTTATGCAGTTAATTCTAATAGTCAGGCCTTCTCCATCATGAGGCTCAATACTACACAGTACTCTAGAAGTTTTATTCCAGCTGTGACCAAGTTGTAGAATGATCTTCCTAATCGGTAGTTGAATCAGTAGAACTTCAAAAGTTCAAACTCTCTACAAATGTTTTAACATTAAACAGGCTTACATAAGTCCTTTTATAGTTTATGTATCAAATATCTTTTATGTTAATGTCTTTAAAATATTTTATTTAAATTTTTCATTACTTATATTGTTTACTTATTTCCTTTTCTCACTGGGCTATTTTTCCCTGTTGGAGCCCTTGGGCTTGAAGCATCTTGCTTTTCCAACTAGGGTTGTAGCTTAGCTAGTGATAATAATAATAGTAGTATTGTTGCTGAATCCCTTAATAGAGATCTAGCTAAAGAGAAATCTCATGTCTGTGTTCTTTATTTTCTGTGCCCCTTGTTGATTGTGGAAAGTCAGATTTCAGGTGAAATTTCTTTATCATGGTATATTTACTTTTCTAATTAAATTACTGTTCCATTATCCCTTTGTCTTTTTATAGTGGTAATCACTATCAGAGAAATCAATTATGGAGAAGATTCAGTGGAATGAATCGATTTTCTTGTAAGATAAACTTTATCATATCAATGCTTGCCCAGGATTTACTTGATGACCCTCCATCCTCCTCACTAAAGTTGATTTTTGTGTGAATAAGTAGAAAACCCTTACGATAATTTCAAGATGGCATCACCATCTGAAGACATTGGAGCAGTTATCTTTCTGAGAGTAAAACATATGCTTTAATTTTTTGTTGAAATATTCACAATTTGAAAACATACCGTATATCCAAATAAATTCTGGGTAAGAATTGAAATGGTAGTTGTTCCGTAACTTGAATACAAGCCAACACTATTTATAGGAGTATTATTTTCAGTGAAGCTGAAAGGATAAGCCATTAGAATTTAGCGTGGGTTAACTACCCATCCGCTAGTTAGCGGGAGGGTTGGGGGCTAGCTAGCTGCACCCCTCACTCACACACCTGTGACTGAGCCTCACTCACGCACCTGTGACTGAGCCTCACTTTGCTTTTGACTCAAATAGAGAACGGTTGTCACTGCTCTTACTCCTCTCCAATTTGGACTGCCATTAACTGTTTATTGCTTTTGTACTGGATCAGAGGGCCGCAACTGCGGGAAATTTATGTCTGCTGTGAAGATGGATCCCCACAGCTTTTGCCCCGTCTGCAGAGGACAACGCTGCGACGTAGACAACAAATGTAATTAGTGTCGAGAGTGGTCTGCCTTCCAGTGGGAAAGGTATGGGCGTAGACAGAAGAAGTATAAGCGTGATTCTTCTCCTTTGAAGTCTGCTTTGAAGCAGAAAAAACCCAAGGCTTCTTCCTTCACCTCCCAACCTTCCTCCAAAGCTCCTAATCGGATGGCTTCCTCCTGGGCCCGACAAGTAGTACGTGGGCCATTTAACTCCTGGCCAACCTCGGTCTTCGAGAAACAGTGCTGCCTCCCCTAGTGGGGTTGCCCCAGCTTTCCCCCAAGCGAGGCCGTGTCTCTTTCTCCCTTGTTACAGACGTGCTGTTGTTCGGTTTGCCCGGTGCTCCTTCCTAGGAGGCGTTGCATTGGTTCTTGCACCGGGGTGCAGGTCTTCAGCTTACCTCAGCGTCGGACATTGACCCATTGTCCGTTGTCTCGTAGAGCTTGTCTGCTGCCCTGCCAGCTGTTCCTATGACTGCGTCTTTTTCTCCAGAATGGTTCCCGGACTTTTGCTACTTCTGACAGAGCTACCGAGAGAACTTCCTCTATGACACAATTTACTCATACAACCACATGTCAATATCTACTACAAGGCAGTAGCTTCGCTACCTCTTCACACCTGGAGACTATCCAACATCTCACTTAGAGAGGATTTTTTGCAACGGGTTGCGAAAACGATGTCTAGATACCTGCGAAGGGTATCAGCTCTAGTCTACCAGGCGTAGTGGAACGTCTTCTGTGGTTTGTGTCGTGGAAGGGGTCTCGATCCACTCGATGCCACTATAGCGGAGCTTCTTGTGTACAGTATTTGGGGGGAAGAAATGCGCCTTTCAGTTTCAGCGATTAAAGGCTATCGCTCAGCCTTGTATCGCCTTTAAACTGAAAGGAATGGACATTTCCTCATAGCTAGAAATTTCCCTCCTCATACGAAGTTATGAACTTACCTGTCCTCAATTGGAAGTAAGACCTCCCCCATGAGACGTGGTTCGAGTTTTTCGATCCTTGAAAACCTCCATACGAACCATTACACCAGGCAACAGATCGCCACCTGACTTGGAAGACGGTGTTCCTGCTCGCCTTGGCCTCAACCAAATGAGAAAGCGAACTCCATGGTCTCTCATATGACATCACCCATTCAAGGAAATGGGGAGAGGTAAGCTTCAGCTTCGTCCCTGAGTTTGTTGCAAAGACTCAGAATCCGGGGGTTTCGGATCCCAGATTTGAATCTTTCTGGATAACGAGTCTCCGCTCTGTAACTGATGACCTGAGGTGCTACCTCAGGAGAATAGCAGCAACTCGGCCCCGAGTGCCCTCGCTCTTCATCAGCATGTTCAGAAACAAGAGGAGGATCACGAAGAACACAATCTCAGCATGGATTTGCAGGATCATTGACCTTGCCCTGAATCCTGATCCTCCTCCAGCATGTTGTCCCAGAGCTCATGATGCCGGGCGTAGGTACGTCCCTGGCCTTCTAAAAGAACTACTTTGTGATGCAGGTATTGCAAGCAGGAGTGTGGAAACGCCAAACTACGTTCACCGCCCACTACCTGCAAGACGTGACACACAGGAACCTCGATATGTTTTCTATCCTTCCTGTGATGACTGTGCACCAGCTGGTTTAGTACCTCAAGCTCCTTATTGGACAAGTAGCAGAAGGTTGAAGGCATTGGTTACCCAGGTTTTAGTCTGAGTGAATAAAAAGGAATGTCTGGCTCTTTTCCTTTCTTCACCCTCCCCTCTCTTGGGGAAATCAGCATCCTGAATCCTCTGCACAAGCTGACATCAAACCTCTGCATGTAAACCATTACTCCCTTATGTAACCCATTATTGTTCCAATTCTGTTGCGTCCCCATACCCTGGTGAGGTGGTATTAGGAATGTCTCGGTCTCTTTGATTATTTCCTACAAGGCTCGGAATAACTTTACCCTGACAGTCACATTGCTAGTATATCACCACACAGCTTGTGTAGGCTGCAGACCATGCTTAGCAAGTTTAGCGAGGTGTTGAGGTCTCCAAATATGTGCATGAAACACTGCATAATAGAGAGTACCCCGGGCAAGGCCAAAACCAGATTGGCAGAGACATCCACCCTCCTAATGGGCAAGTCACTCCTATAAATAGCGTTGGTTTGTATTCCAGTTACGGAACAAATGACATTCGGAGATAATTTGTATTTGTCGTAACGATACAAACCTCAGCTATTTATACATACTTGCTCGCCAACCCTGTTGCCCCGTTGAAGGCCTACCTCCAAGCAAAGTGAGGCTCAGTCACAGGTGTGTGAGTGAGGGGTGCAGCTAGCTACCCCCCTACCCCCCGCTAAATAGCGGATGGGAAGTTAACCCTTGCTAAGTTCTAATGGCTCGTCCTTTCAGCTACACTGAAAGTAATACCCCTATAAATAGCTAAAGTTTGTATCGTTAGGAAAAATATAAATTACCTCAAAATTTGTCATTTGTTCCAACACAGAGACTTACCTTGAACTACTTTCTTAGGAGGTACCTGAAATCTCCTCTCAACCAACCAGAGTTTTGTGTAGTTTACCCTACTTCCGTTTTCTGTGAGGACTATCCCTGGCGGAAGGATACATGCCCTGAGGCTAGTCCCGAGCCAGGTCGCGTGTTAGCTTGGGTCTCGACCCTCAGTAAGTTCTCTGGTCGCGTCGGGATATCATCTCGACGCTCTCCTTGTCTCAGTGCGACCCTTTGTGTCCCCGACTCGTGTGTCCCACGTGGCCCGCTATACTTTCCCTTGTGCTCTCGTGTGTCCACTTGTTTTCCCTTGTGCTTTCCCTTGTGTTTTTAAAGTGTTCTCTTGCCCTTATTATCCTTTCCCGCTGCGTTCCTGTGTCTTGCGGTATGGAGCATCACCGCCGTTGTCCTGGGCCTAAGGCTGGAAAGTTGTGTGGTGCGTTCTTGTCTAAGCCTGAGGTGGACCCGCACTCCCTTTGCTCTTCGTGCAGGGGTAGAGTTTGCTCTCCTTCGGACACGTGTCCGGAGTGTGTGTCATGGACTGAAGTGCAGTGGGTGAGGTTTGGAATGAAGAAGAAGTCATCTAAGCGCTCGCCCAGGAAGACCAGCATTTCTTCGCCCGCAACGTCTACAGGAGAGAAGTCTGACAGGGTCCCTTCTTCATCCCCTACCCAGAGTAGGGGACGAGGTAAGTCCGTTGCGGGGAAGAAACCATTGGTTCTTCCCCAAGAGTCGTGTCTTCGGGATTCTGGGGTTGCTGATCCTTTACAGGCAAGTGGGGAGCCAGAAAGTTTAATTAGTGAGGGTCCGCAAGATGATGCCCTTGTGCTTGGGGGGCACGTCTCTTCGGACGACCCTATGTGGAATAAAGATGTCCCTGTATCTTCACCAGCTTCTTGGATTTATGTTTCAGGCACCTCCGCAGCTGAAGGAGCCCCAGGAAAAGAAGATTCGCCGTTGGAAGATCCCCTCGGATGGGGGCCCCCGAGAACTCCTTGTAGGTCACCTTTGAGGGGGGAGGATGGCCTTGGGTCCTGGTTCCAGAATGTTGATCGTCCGATCTCTCTCCCAGCCCCTCTATCGACAGTTCCCGACGTCTTCCTTCAGCTTTCGACATCTGGAACCCAGAAAATGGTGAAAACGGATGAGCCCGCCTCTCGGATCTGTTACGAGGAGTCGTCAGAGTCCTCGGAGGTAGGCTCATCGTTGTCGGAGGAGGATGAGGCGTGGAGAAGACACCGTCGAAGGAGGGACAGATCCAGGAGACGGCGCTCCCCCTTGAGGTCCCGCTCTAGGTCACGGCATGGGAGGAAGCGGTCAAGGTCCCCGAGGAAGAAAGCCAGGAGGAGCAGTTCACCAAAGGAGCAATGGGTCCTCGTTCCCCGCAGTAAGCTCGCGGACTTTACTACTCTCCCGAGCACTGCGGGTTGGCTTCCCGGAGACAGTCCTCCTAGAAGGGCCTCCACCAGCCATAGAGTTGATCCTCACAAAGACCCAAGGGGCTCTTCGGACAGGCGTAAGGCCTCGAAACAGGCTTCTCTACCCGCCCAGCGGAGGGAGTCGCCTTTTCGGACGGGCAGCCTCATCGAGTTAGCTCAGCCAAGCGATAGAGAGGGACGGCTTCCCCCGTCGGGCAAACCCACGGAAGCCTCGCCCCCCTTGAAGAAAGGCAAACGGAGGACGGAGGTTCCCGCGTCCTCCGCAATGCCCATCCTCAGACCACAACCTAGTGCGGAGGCCCCCGTCAGTACGGTTCCTCAACCTCAGACGGAGGGTGCAGACGGCGACACTGAAGCCGCGCCAGCGGAGGACTCCGCTTATAGGAGGGTTATTGGTCTGATTCGCCATCACCACAGGATTGAGGAACCACTTCCTTCCGACGAAGATGCCTGGCGGTCTAGCCTTAATAGACTGATGGAGGAGCCCGTTCAACAGAAGCCCTCCTTAGCCCTACCTGTGGCCAGAGATGTGAGGCTTGGCCGTGCTCACATAGACAAGGTTGTGGCACGAAACGCTGAAAGTTCCAAAGTTCAGGGTTCCTCCAAGTTACTCCAGGGGTTGAAGTCCCAAAGTAAATACTATTGGATGGAAGGACAGCCACAAGGAGCCAGAAAATTGGAAGACTCCATGGAAGTTTTAGGTCAGGGAGCTTCGGAGGACAGAGCTTCTTCAGCACCTATCTGTTTTTCTCCATCGAAGGCAACGATGATGGAGGAGATATCCAAAGATCTCGTCAACGTCGCCTCTTGGTTAGACTGGTGGGCCTCGACACTAGTAGGCATCCAGGCTTCTGCCGACTCTGCAGTTCCGTCCAACCAAGCACTGTTGAAGGAACTTATCAGCTCCGGAGGGCGGGCCTTGAAGTTCCTAACTTTTCAGTCCCTAGCGTTATCTGCCAACTGGGTCCTGCGACGAAGGGACACAGTCTTAAATAGATTGTCCAGGCGTATACCGGACAGGGAGGCGAGGACTTTGAGGAACCTTCCTGTGTGGGATGACGGACTCTTTCCCCTGAAACAGACAGAAGAAGTGGTTGAGAAACTTCTGAAACGGAAGGAAGTGAACACTCCCAGACCTCATACCATGAGGAGGCCCACTTACAGAAGGCCTCCTCCGGATGGACCGTCGACGTCTCGAGCCCCCCCAACCAGGTGAGGAGAGAGGCCCCTGCGTCCCTGTGGTCTCAGCCTTCGCAGCCCTCCCGCAGGGGCGATCCCACAGCCCCAGCCTCCTATAGAACAGCCCACTCAGCTTCCAGGAGAGGACGGTCAGGTCGCTCCTCCAGAAGGAGGTAGGGTGAGAGGCCCCCCACTCCTGTCCAAGCTTCAGGTAGGGGGATGCCTCAAACAATTTTGGCAAGCATGGAAGAATCACGGAGCAGAACCCTGGACGGTAACAGTGTTAAAAGAGGGGTACAGGCTTCCGTTCCTGGCAGATCCTCCACCTCTTATCCCAGCAAGTCAGGCGGAGTGGTTAGCCCCCAGGGACCCCTTGAAGAGGGAGGCCTTACAAGAAGAAGTCTCCACTATGTTAGCGAAAGGGGCAATGGAAACGGTGCTACAACCGGGTCCAGGTTTCTACAGCCGCCTCTTCCTGCTGGAGAAAGCGACGGGAGTTTGGAGACCAGTCATAGATCTGTCAGCCCTCAACAAGTTTGTGTGCAAGACCAGCTTCAAGATGGACACCCCGAAGTCGGTCCTGGAGTCCTTGAGGGAAGGAGACTTCATGATTTCCATAGATCTCAAGGACGCCTATTTCCAGATCCCCATTCACCCCTCCAGCAGAAAGTACCTTCGGGTGAAGTGGGATACCCAGGTCTTGCAATTCAAGACTCTTTGCTTCGGCCTGTCGACAGCGCCCCAAATTTTCACGAGAATCTTCATGACTGTCTCCATATGGGCTCACGAATGGGGAATTCGTCTGATTCGCTACCTGGACAACTGGTTACTCCTTTCTTCCTCAGAGGCAGTTTTGAAGGAACAAGGCGCGAAGCTACTGCAATTCTGCAAGGTTCTGGGTATCACCATCAACCTGGAGAAGTCGCACCTGTCTCCCTCCACTAGGATGACGTACTTGGGGATGGTTCTAGACTCCCGACTAGTGAGAGTCTTCCCATCAGGGGAAAGGCTGAACAACCTGGACCAGATCCTCCGTCCCTTCCTATCAGGCCAGCCCAGGAGAGCGAAGGATTGGCAGAGATTGATAGGCCATCTAGTTTCATTGGAGAAGCTGGTTCCCCAAGGGAGGATGAAACTCAGGGCCATCCAATGGAACCTGAAGGGACTCTGGAACCAGGTAGGCTCGCCCTACGAAATAATTCCTGTTCTTCCAGGGACGAGGCAATCCTTGGAGTGGTGGAGAGACCGAGCAAACACCCTCAAGGGGATGCCCTTCGCAGCGGAGCCCCCGGGGATGCTCCTCTTCACGGACGCCTCCAAGGAAGGATGGGGAGCTCACCTTCTCGGGAAGTCAGCAAGGGGCTCTTGGACGGAGGTGGAAAAGACGCAGCATATCAACGTCCTGGAGATGAAGGCCATTCAGAAAGTGTGCATTCAGTTCGTTGGTCGTCTAAGGGGAAACACTGGCATTAATGTGCGACAACGCCACAGTAGTAGCCTACATAAAGAAGCAAGGCGGTCTAAAATCGAAGGAGTTGTGCGATCTCACGTTGGAGATTCTGGATTGGGCCGAGTCGGAACAAGTCGTTATAACAGCAAGGTTCATTCCGGGAAAGAGGAATGTCCTAGCTGACGGACTCAGCAGAATGGGCCAGGTGGTAGGGACCGAATGGTCCCTTCATCCAGAGGTAGCAAGTCTCATCATCCAAAAGTGGGGTTCGCCGGTGATGGACCTCTTCGCGACCAGACTGAACGCACAACTCCCCGTATTCTGTTCTCCTGTCCCAGACCCAAAGGCGGCATTGGAAGACGCCTTTCAACAGATGTGGGACAATCTCGACGTATATGCCTTCCCTCCCTTCACACTGATCAGGTAAGTGCTCAACAGAGTAAGAACGGCTCTCAATCTAAGGATGACTTTGGTAGCGCCTTGGTGGCCGGAGAGGGAATGGTTCGCCGATGTAAAAGAGCTAGCGTGCCTTCCCCCGTGGTCTCTGCCAGACAGACCAGATCTCCTGAGGCAACCACACTTCCAAAAGTTCCACGACAAGCCACGATCTCTGCGCCTTCACGCGTGAAGGTTATCCAGCGGCTCCTGAGGAAAGAAGGTTATTCGGCAGGAACAGCTGAAAGAATGTCTCGCTATCTGAGGCACTCATCGGCGGCGGTGTACCGGGCAAAATGGGCCACTTTCACGAAATGGTGCGCCTCCAGAAACATCAAACCCTTAGGAGCCTCGATTCCGGACATTGTGGATTTCCTCGTACATCTCAGGGGCGTGGTGGGCATGTCAATTCCAGCCATCAAGGGAGTCCGTGCAGCGTTAGGCCAAGTTTTCCTCCTGAAAGGCATTGATCTGGGTTCCTCTAGGCACATCTCTATGCTCATCAGGAGCTTTGAGCAAACCTGTCCTCCCCATGCCTCCAGGGTGCCGCAATGGGATGTAGCTAGAGTTCTGAAAATGCTGAGTGAGCCACCATTTGAACCTTTGAAGGACATAGTAGATAGAAATCTCACGCTCAAGACTGTCTTCCTGTTGGCTTTGGCTTCAGCTAAGAGAGTGGGCGAGATCCATGGTTTGTCCTACGAAGTCTCGCACACCAGAGGTTGGCGAGAGGTTCTCCTTCAAGTTCGTTCCCACGTTCGTGGCTAAAACACAAAATTCAGCTGTTGGGATCCGAAATTCGAAGGGTTCACTGTTCCAGCAATTCCTCAGTCAGGCAATCCGGAAGATTTGAAGTTGTGTCCAGTCAGGGCCGTAAGGAAATATCTGGAGAGGACTGCCAGTCTCCGGTCTGGTATCAAGAACCTCTTCGTCTCCACGGGCACGGTGAGAAAGCCGATCTCTAAGAATACCATCTCCTTTTGGCTTCGACAGGTGATCATCAAGGCCTATAGTAGTGCCGGTCTTCCCCTACCAGGTAAGCCCAGACCACATGACATTAGAGGTATAAGTACCTCTCTTGCCTTTGAGAGAAACATGGCAGTAGCGCAGATCCTCAGGGCAGGCACCTGGTCGAACCAATCTACGTTCACAGCCCACTACCTCAAGGAATGTTCGAGGAAGTCTCTAGACGGGTTCTCTATAGGGACAGTCATCTCCGCGCTCCAAGCGATTTAACGGCCAAAGCCCCAGGTATAATCGCGGTTATCAAGACCAAAAAGACACAGGTTCGTTTTCCCTTTTCCCCTTGTCTTCTCTTTTCTCTTCTTTCCCCGGAGATTTGACCTAGTAGAGACTGCACAAGACATGGATTCACAGTTTTGTCACTGGACACAACAGCAAGAAATTTTTTAAGGGTGAGTATTTAGACACTAGTGTGAGCTCTTTGTGTAGTTTTCCTACGGTTCGTTTTCCGTCAACCTTTGGAACCTAGTCTCCTATCTAGGTTCACAGCCGTTCTGCTTAGTTGGGTCTAGGTCAGGTAGACACTCCCACCTCCTAAAGTGTAAGTCTCCTAAGAAAGTAGTTCGAGGTAAGTCTTTGTGTTGGAACAAATCACAAATTTTTAGTAGTAATTTGTATTTTTCGTAACATACTTAC
Source organism: Palaemon carinicauda (assembly GCF_036898095.1). Taxonomy (NCBI): domain Eukaryota; kingdom Metazoa; phylum Arthropoda; class Malacostraca; order Decapoda; family Palaemonidae; genus Palaemon; species Palaemon carinicauda. The sequence goes on along the minus strand of NC_090737.1, from coordinate 34,513,290 downwards.
CGAGAACTACTTTCGGGTAATGGCCCTCCCTTCCTTCCCCGAGTGCCTTTCTGACCCTTAGTTAATTTTTAACATCCAAGAACTTACTGAGGGTCGAGACCCAAGCTAACACACGACCTGGCTCGGGAATAGCCTCGGCACGTATCCTTCCGCCTGGGATAGTCCTCACAGAAAACGTAAGTAGGGTATATTACAGTACACAAAACTCTGGTCGGTTGAGAGGAGATTCCAGGTACCTCCTAAGAAAGTAGTTCTCGGTAAGTATGTTAGGAAAAATACAAATTACTAAAAATTTGTGATATTTATTGTGAATATTAAAGCTTCTTTATGTCTTATTTTGGCAGATATACTGACTATTCAATTGACGGCCTCAGTAGAAGAGCAAGACGAGATAGGTTAAATGCTCTGAAAGAAGCTCTTGTGAAAGCTCCACAAGACATAAACTTTGAAAAATATATTCACATAAGATTGCCTTTGAAATGTACTCATAAAGGTCATATTGTGAGTGAACGTGAGTGGAGGGCTAAGAAAACTCACCCATGCCTATTGAAAAAGATTGAGGAATTCACTTTTCTGGGTATAAGGAAGATATCCATCATGAAAGCTCTTTTGAAAGCTTATGCAGAAGACTCCTTAATAGAAGGGGATCCAGAGGAAGTTCGAGATCTTACTTATTTTTTTCCAAATGAGAAAACTATCGAGAACAAAATGAGAAGTGTTATTCGTCAGAATGGGTTAAGCTTAATTCATATTGAAAAAGGGAGGACTAGAAATAAGCCAAAGAAAACATTGAAAGTGAGATGCTCAATTCCCAGTAATGGTTCAAATATATTGCGAATTAAGTCAAAGAAAGTTGAATAGAGGTAATATAACTATTATTTTTTAAAGTTAAATTTGTATAGATAGTTTTAAGGATAAATAAAATATTTTTTCTTATATTTTTGTGTATTCTCACAAGTGCCTTTCATGTGCTGTAGCTGTAAAGAGAAGATTTTTGTAGTACTGTACAATATAAAGTTGATTTTGTAGTTTGATACCTAAACTTATGGGCAGAAAAGCAGATATGTTATTCAGATTAAAATGTTAATATACATTTGTTCCGTAACCGAAATACAAACCACGCTATTTACATTGGGTTTACTTTCGGCGTAGCTGAAATTGACGAGCCAATAGATTTTAACGAGGGTTAAACTACCCCCGCGCTAGTTAGCGGGGGTAGGGGGAGGGGTAGCTTGCTACCTCCCCCCCCCCACACACCAGTGATTTACTTCACTTTTGGCTCGGAAAATGTGCAGACGTGTCTGTTTATCATCCTCGTTATTGACAGCCTTAATCTTTTCTTTGCTTTTCCTCAGCTGTGTGTTTGAAGTTGGCCTCGCCCTTTGGTATTCATCATGCGCAAGTGCCCTGGGATCGCCGGCCGCCCTTGCGGTACCTTCATGTCGGCGGTGGATACCGATCCTCACACCCTTTGCCCGCAGTGTCGAGGCCGACGGTGTGATAGGGAAAATACATGTAGTGAGTGTAGGGAGTGGTCTGCCTCCCAGTGGGAGAGGTTTGCCCGCCGGCGTAAGAAGAAGTCCAAGAGAGACCGTTCTCCTTCTGGGGTTGCCTTGAAGGAGGAAGGTTCCCGGGACTCTTCTTCCGCCACCCAAACCTCCTCCGAAGCTCCCCCTCGTCCGGCTTCTAGTGAGAGGCCGCTGAATGGGAGCGCAGGACCTTGTTCTGTTTCCCGACCTCGGTGTGCGGGAGAGGGCTTCGCCTCTCATAGCGGGGCGGCTCCCCCTCCTCCTCTGGAGGAGGATTTTGATAATGTTGATCCTGTGTCTAATGATGATCTTTTTCAGCTTTGGGCTTCCTTGGGGCTTAAGGGCCTGCCCTCCAAGGAAGCCCTGTTTGACCTTATTCAGTTGGGGGCCGCTGTCAAGCAGTCGCCGGTGATAGCAGAGGTAGATCCTCTGTCTATCGTCAACGTCGTGGTGGCAGAGGCTTCCGACGGGTCCGGTCAAACCTCTGCGGCTCCTGATGTTGATGACGTTGCTGAAGGCTCTCCTCCCCCTTCCGTACATCCTTCGAAGGGGGAAGGGGGTCCCACGGTCTCTCCTGCGGCTAAGTCTTCCCCTCGGGGGAGCGCTCTGACTGAGACTCCTCTTCGGAGGACTGAGGATCCCGACGACCTCCCTCGTGGCCGCCTTCGCCATAAGGCTCATCGTCCGCTTCGCCGCAAGGGCCTCCCGTCTCCTTATAAGGGTGTCAAGAGGCGCCTTTTCAAGTCTTCACCTCCTCCGTCCTCCGATGGGGACTCTCCTCACCGGGAGCAGACTGTAGCAGCCGCGTCCTTAGACCTCTCCGGGGATCGTTCACGTTCTCCCACGCCTTCCAGACCTTCCACTTCCTGTGCAGATGGCCAGCAGTCTTCTAATCTTGTCAGCCGATGGGCACCGGTCCCTTCGGGGCAAAGGGATGTCGCCCACGGTGTGGGTGCTTCCCTTGCGCGTCAGGGTTCCCCTGCGCGCCCTCCTGCGCGTTCACGCGCAGTAGCGCTCCAGCGCTCTCCTGCTCGTCAGCGCTCTCCTGATCCCCAGCACTCTCCTGATGGTCAACGCCCCACTGCTCGCCAGCGCTCTCCTGTGGACAACGAACATCCTCCTGTTCCTGTTGCGCGCCCAGCGCTCCAACGGTCTCCTGAGCGCACTAGACCTACGCTTCCAGTTCCTGACACGCGCCCTGTGCGCCCACGCGCCCTAGAACTCCGGTTCTGGACATGGGCAAGGACTCAACTCCTCCTCGCCCTCATGATCCTGCTCGTCAGCTTTCTCCTGCGCAGCAACGCGCACGGTCTCCTGCGTGTACATCCAGAGTTCCTGCACGCCCACGCGCCTCCTCTTCCCGAGCCTGTTCGTGAGCGTTCACCTTTGCGCGTCGTGCCAATAGCTCCTGCACAGTTTTCTACGCGTCGTCTTCCTGCTCGCCAGTGATCTCCAGCGTGCCAGCGATCTCCGACGCGTTAACGTTCTCCTGCTCGTCAGCGATCTCCTGCGCGTCAACGGTCACCAGCGCGTCAGCGCTCCCCTGAGCACCGGCGATCTCCAGACCGCCCTCGTGATCCATCGCCTGCGCGCAAGCGCTCTCCTATGCGTCAGCGCCCAGCGGATCTGGAGAGACATAGGTCTCCTGCGATCAGCTCGCCCACGCGCGGTCGCTCGCCTGTGCGTTCTACGCGCCAACGCGCCACCACGCGCCATCGCTCGCCTGCGCGCCATCGCTCGCCTGTGCGCCATCGCTCGCCTGCGCGCCAGCGTTCGCCAACGCGCCATCGATCGCCAGCGTTCGCCAACGCGCCATCGATCGCCAGCGTTCGCCAACGCGCCATCGATCGCCATCGAGCGCCATCGAGCGCTCTCGTTCGCCCACGCGCCAGCGCGTTCACTCGCCAGCGCGTTCACTCGCCAGCGCGTTCACTCGCCAACGCACTCACTCGCCAGCTTGCCCGCTTGCCCGCTCGCCCGCGCGCCCGTTCGCCCGTTGGCCCGCGCGCGATCGCTCCCACGCTCTTTTGTCTTCGCGCGATTGCGCTCCTGCTCTCCTACAGCTCCTCGCGCGCGAATCTTTTGTAACGCCCCCGCGCGAGCGTCAGTATGACCCCCGTTTGCGTCGAGTTCCGCAGCTCGCGGCAGCAGCAGGGACGCGTGTCGTCAGGTCGCAGTCGGGATCGCCTCCGCCTAAGCGCAGGTCTCTTTTGCAGGACAAGGAAGGATCATCGGAGAGGTCAAGGCAACTTTCTTCCCCTTCTTTTTTGCAGGCAGGTCCAGTGGTGTCCACTCCGAAGGATCGCCCGATCCCCTTCCCTCCAGCGGGAATTTCGGACTCTATGTCCGTGTCTTGGCAGTCTTGGTTTGGTCCTCTGATGCGGGTGTTAGTGAAGGCTATGGAGCCGGCACTCGTCGATCTAGGACAGAAGCGAACGACGGCCTCGCCCCCGCTGGAGAAGGAGAGGAGTGGAGTTCGTGGTGACTTCTCCCAGGGAGAAGTTGGTTCCTAAGAGGTCCGTCAGGAAGGCTCTGTCCCCTTCGCAGTCGTTTTCTCCTTCTCCCGCAGACGAGGCCTTTCCGTCCTCAGAAGAGTCCAGCGAGGCGGCGGTCTCCCCCTCGGCACCAAGGAGGGAGTCACCTCCTCGTGGAGGAGAATCGTCTCGCGTGGAAGGTGCCTACCAGTCCTCTTTGCTGGAGTCTTGTATCCCGCTCAGGAGGGAACCCAAGGACTCCAAGACGATTCCGAAGTCTTCTTCACGAATTCGTCAGGAACCAGCCAAACCCCGGGAGAACGTCCACGTGTCTCCCCAGGAAGAGCTTCCGGGGACAGGAGACTTAGCTGCCAGTCCGCAGGGAGGAGAGCAGCAAGAGTCTGAGCATGCCTTCTGGCAGGTCTTGGGCCTGATGAGACAGCTCAACGGGTTCATGGACCCTGTGATCGCCCCGCGTGAAGGCAAGGATATGGACAAGGACAAGGACAAGGACTCTTGCCCGGTGGTTTTTCTTTTTGTGACCGCCTGGTAAGTATGTTTGAAAGTTTATTTTATTATGAAAAAAGTTTAATATTTTACAAAAATATTTTGTTACAGTTTATATAGCAAGTACTAGAGACGATATTGCTTTCTCATTCAAGCCCATGGCAGCAGAATAAGTTCTCTCACAACGGGCAGGACTAATTATGGTCTTTTGTGTAAGAATTTAATAGTGCAAGTTTCAGTGCTAAATTAGGCATTGGATTCATTCAGCACTGTGGACGTCGTTTTTCCTAGCCTTAGACCTCTTCCAAGCTCCCCGGCCCATGGGAGAAGGAATGTCGATCGGCGAAAGGAAACGAGAGGCGTCAGCTCACGAGCAAACACTCTCGCAGAGCGTTCCTGTTAACGTTCCCAAGAATGCTCGCCCTTGCCATGGGAAAGCAAAGAGCGTTGGACGTTAAGATTCTTTCACTGCTTTTAGAGTTTCGCTTTGCATCACTTTTGTTTTTAATGGGAATACTATAAGTCATAGATATTCGCTGATGATAATGCTTACAAACCATCATTGACAAGGTTTTTGTCCCAGAGCGCCAGTCGGCCTTATGAACCCTCTGGTCGGAACCGAACGCGTCGAGCGGCATAATGAATATCATTTTGCCTTAACGCTCGGCGCTAAGTCTTTCAAGACAGGACGATAGGCGCCTCATCTTTCAGGACGATCACCTCCTCGTCTTTCAGGGCGAATGCAGCCTCGTCTTTCAGGGCGAATGCAGCCTCGTTCTTTCAGGGCGAATGCAGCCTCGTCTTTCAGGGCGAATGCTGCCTCGTCTTTCAGGGCGATTGCTGCCTCGTCTTTCGGGGCGAATGCAGCCTTGTCTTTCGGGGCGAATGCAGTCTCGTCTTTCGGGGCGAATGCACCCTCGTCTTTCGGGACGAATGCAGCCTCGTCTTTCGGGACGAATGCAGCCTCGTCTTTCGGGACGAATGCAGCCTCGTCTTTCGGGACGAATGCAGCCTCGTCTTTCGGGTCGAATGCAGCCTCGTCTTTCGGGTCGAATGCAGCCTTGTCTTTCAGGTCGAGTGCAGCCTCGTCTTTCAGGACGAGTGCAGCCTCGCCTTTCAGGACGAGTGCAGCCTCGTCTTTCAGGGCGAGTGCAGCCTCGTCTTTCAGGACGAGTGCAGCCTTGTCTTTCAGGGCGAGTGCAGCCTCTTCTTTCAGGACGAGGGCAGCCTCGTCTTTCAGGGCGAGGGCAGCCTCGTCTTTCAGGACGAGGGCAGCCTCTTCTTTCAGGACGAATGCAGCCTCGTCTTTCAGGGAGAATGCAGCCTCGTCTTTCAGGACGAGGGCAGCCTCTTCTTTCAGGACGAATGCAGCCTCGTCTTTCAGGGAGAATGCAGCCTCGTTCTTTCAGGACGAAAGGACAATAGCCGCCTCGTTCTTTCGGGGCGACGACACGTCTACTTTTTGTCAAAGGATGACTTTAGTGATCATTTCTCTCCTGTTGAATTATTTGAGGTTAACAAGGAGAGGATCCTAAGTTCTGTTGCTCCGTGTTCCCCACCCTCTGAGTTTTCACGTGGTCATTAATGGAGCTTTAAGAATATATTAATTTTTATTTCTTAAAACAGAAACCTATAATGCCGGCTTCCTTATCAGATAGGCCAGGATAGCAAGGGTGGAGGTCTAGCCACGTTTAGGTCGAAGACCTTGTGGCAGCCCCTCAGAGATTTTTTTTTTTTTTTTTTTTTTTTTTTTACGGCCCCCTTGGTGGATTGCCGAGTCTCTTAAGGAATACAGGCAATGAGGCTGGATAATTTTGAAATCAGAGGTCATAATTAAGGTTCGTACTTCTCCTTTTTTCTTTCGCTCCTCTCCCTCAAGAGTTGGTCAAAGACAGGTTTTGGTGTCTTAATCAGCAAGAAATTTTCTGCATGCTTTTTTCTCTAACCGAACTAACAACAGTAGGAGCCAGTCTTAGCTTCTTCTGGCGAGCCTGGGAGAGGAGAGGAGCAGACCTTCGGTCCGTGTTTTACTAAGGATGGATGCGAGATCTTTTTCCTAGTGAATCCTCCTTTGTTAGTTACTCCGATAAGACTTTACTGCCTAACCGGCTTTGCAACTTCAATGTCTCTCTTTTGGGAGAGGGAGTCTTTTGTCTGGTCCTGGACGTAAATGCTCTTTACGCCTTCGTTCAGAAGTCAAAGTTCTCCATGGAGACATCAAAATCTTTGGAGAAGAGGGGAGCAGACCTTTGGTCAGTACTTCTTCTGAAGGAGGATTACTTTTTCCTTTTATAGGGAAACCTCCTTTAGATTTTAGCTACGATTCTCTCTCCCAGTTCTAGAGAGGAGTCTAAGTGGCAGGCTATGCAATCAAACTTTATTTGAGGTTTGTTTACAAGAAAGAACGGGTGTAGAATGGGTCAGTTTCGGGCCGTGTGTTTTGGTCTCAGCTCCGCCCCTCTAATGTTCACGTTATTTTTGCTTAATGTAGCAGAATACTGCACTCAAGTGAAATCAGAGCGTCCCTGTATCTGGATTTTTAGATAACGTTGAGCCTATCAAATAATTAGGTCTTCCTGTCAACAAGAAGAGTCTCTTCTGACACCAGGACGCTCAGCACCACGTCTTTTAGAACGTTCAGCTTCTCGCTCTGTTTACCTCTCGGCTCCACGTCTTACAGGCTCCACGTCTTTCAGGACTTTCGGCACCACTTCTTACAGGACTATCGGCGCCACGTCTTAAGGACGATCGGCGCCTTGTCTTTCAGGACGCTCGACGTCGAAGTTCTAGCATGAGGCATGACTTTGAACATGAGAATCTGGGACTTCGGGATGACACTAGTCGAATCTTATGTCGAGATCAAGGACGCCTTCGTTCTGATCTCTTGGATCTAGAAAGGAGGTTTGTTCGAGGGCAAAAACATCGGGGCAAACATGCTCAGCAGGAAGAGACTTGTTTTTCCCTCAAAATGGTCTCTCAACCTGCAAATATGTCAGTCTCTGGATGTTGTGGGGCAGACCTGTAACAGACCTTTTTGCCTCCAACTGGAAGAAGAGGATCCCCTACTGCTGCTCCCTAGTCCCGGACGAGGAGGCTGTAGCAGTGGACTCCTTCTTGATGGATTGGACGGGGGTGGACATGTTTGCGTTGCCTCGTTCGAGATCATCAATCTGATCTTCAGGAAATTCGCTCTCCTCGATTCGGGGCGAATGATCCTAGCGGCTCCATTCTGGCCTGCTAGGGAATGGTTTTCGGAAGTGATGGGCATATTGATGGACTTCCCAAGAAGACTTCGGCAAGTCCAGATCATCTTCAACAGCCCCACTTCGAGAGGTATCATAAAACCCCCCTTGCTCTCAAACTGACTTCCTTCAGACTGACTAGAAGCTTGTCAGATCTCGAGGCTTTTCGGCACAAGCGACGAAAGCTATCGCCAGAGGAAGGAGGATCTCTTCACAAAGAGTCTACCAATCTAAGTGGGAGACCTTTAGAGCTTGGTGCAGGCAGCACAAGTTTTCCTCAACCACTACCTCTCTGAGCCAGATTGCAGACTTCTTCTTGTTCCTCAGACAGGATGCTTAAGCTGGCTGTATCTACCATCAATGGATACAGCAGTATGCTCTCGGCCGTCTTTAGGCATAGAGGCCTAGAGTTGTCCCAAAATAAGATTTGCAGGACCTCATTGGGTCTTCTCAGACGACGTAATAGGTACTCTTAAACCTGGATGTGGTGTTTAAGTTTCTGTGCTCCAAGAAATTTGAACCTATCTCGCTAGCCTCTCTTCGAGTTGTAACGAAGAAAACCCTCTTCCTTATGACTCTAGCGAATGCCAAAAGGTCAGCGAAGTCCAGGCGATTGAGAAGAGGGTGAGCTTCAATTAGGATAGGGCAGTTTGTGCCTTAAGGTTCCTCTTTCTCGTAAAGAGCGAGAACCCTTCGTACCCTGTCCTACGACGTTTAATGTCATTAACCTTACGAACCTGGTGGGTCAAGAGAAGGAAAGACTCCTCTGCCCAGTTAGGTCCCTCAAAGCTTTTTTTGGCTCACACTATGAACGTGAGCTGTGCATCCAACTTGTTATGGTGTTCAGTGAAAGATTCACCAAAAACCCCTGTCTAAGAATGCTTTGTCCTTTTCCTGAGGGAAAAAATTAGGGAAGCTCACCTCTTGTGTGAGGAGGAATACTTCGCCCTGTTGAAATTACGGGCTCACGAAGTGAGGGCCATTGCTACCTCTCTGGCATATCAGGAATATATGTTAGTTAGGCTATTCATGGATGCAATTTTCTGGAGGGGCAACTCTATCTTCGCTTCTCATTAACTTAGAGAGGTGAGAGTAGACTTTGGCAAGTGCTATACCTTGGGCCCATACTTAGCTGCGGTTTCTGTATTAGGCAAAGGAGTTAATAACCCCACTCAACCTTAGTTTATATGCATGTATGTGGGTTTGTGTTTTTATGATAGTCTGAGGACTTCGTCTTGTGGTACGGTTCCCTCAGTCTAGATAGATAGTTTATGTCTATGTTGCAGGGTTAGGTGGTTAGTTTTAGTAAGGTTGCAGTTTTTATTATATGGGGCGAAGGTAGTTGCGGAAGTCCAGTCAAGTTATTGGTCTTATCTCTTTGACAGACTCGATTGAGTTTTTTCCAGCATTGCAGGCTTACTCCTGGTTAAACACTCCTAAGGGAAAGCCACTCTAGAGGCTGTACCTTTGAAATCAGCTACCTTAGCAGGCAAGGAATCAAGGTGTTTTTATCTCCTACAACTCTTGTTGTTTCCCCAACGATGTTTACTGTCTGTTTCCCTCCTCCAAATGTGTGAATCAGCTATATATATATAACTGCCAGGTAAGTACTATTCATAGAAATGGAGTTTTTATGATAAAACAAAGTTTTATGAATACTTACCTGGCAGTTATATATATATTCGAAGGCCCACCCACCTCCCCTCAGGAGACAGGTCGGGCATAGATGAACTGAAGTCTTGGACACGGGAATGGTTCCTTGTACCACCCTGTGACGGGTGAGACCACCTTCCTCCCAACCACCACAAGGCGGTTGCCTCGTTTTGAAAAATTCGGCCGATTTTAGAGATATCAGCTATATATATATAACTGCCAGGTAAGTATTCATAAAACTTTGTTTTATCATAAAAACTCCATTTTCGCATCAGCTATCCCATCTTTCAGTAGAGATTCTGAGGTGGACCGAAGTCCACTCGATAACACTTATCAGCTCGCTTCATTCCTGGCAAGAGGAATGTGCTCACCGACAGTCTGAGCAGGGCGTCGCAGATAGTGAGTACTGAGTGGTCTTTGGATCCTCAGATAGCCAACAAAGTCCTGACTTTGTGGGGTTCCCCGACGGTGGATCTGTTCGCGACAGCTTTGAATTTCAAACTGCCCCTGTACTGCTCCCCAGTCCCGGACCCCAAGGCACTCTGGCAAGATGCTTTCCAACAATGGTGGGACAACATCGACGTGTACGCCTTTCCACCGTTCTGTCTGATGAGAAGGGTGCTCAACAGGACCAGACTATCGGTCAACTTGTCGATGACTCTGATAGCTCCGCTATGGCATCACGCGGAATAGTTCCCGGACCTTCTGCAGCTCCTGACGGAGCTCCCGAGAGAGCTTCCCCCACGACACGAGCTACTCAGACAGCCACATTGCAACATCTTCCACAAAGCCGTAGCCTCGCTTCGGCTTCACGCCTGGAGATTGTCCAGCGTCTCCTCACGGAGAGAGGCTTTTCGCAACAGGTTACAGAGAGAATGTCTCGGCACCTGCAAAAGTCCTCTGAGGGAGTCTACCAGGCGAAGTGGAGAGTCGTCTGTGGTTGGTATCGTGGGAGGGGTATCTCTCCACTCGATGCCACTATTCCAGCAATAGCGGAGTTTCTCGTAAAATTGCGGGAGGAAATGCGCCTTTCGGTCTCAGCGGTTAAAGGCTATCGCTCAGCCTTGAGCTTGGCTTTTAGGCTGAAAGGAGTGGATATTTCTTCCTCGCTAGAACTCTCTCTACTCATACGTAGCTATGAGCTTACCTGCCTTCAGTCGGAAGTGAGACCTCCTCCATGGAACATGGTTCGGGTTCTCAGGGCTCTTAAGAAACCTCCCTTCGAACCATTACGCCAGGCCTCCGATCGCCACCTGTCTTGGAAGACGGCTTTCCTGCTCGCGTTGGCCTCTGCCAAACGAGCTAGTGAACTTCATGGTCTCTCGTACGACGTCGCCCATTCAAGGGGATGGGGGGAGGTAACGTTCAGGTTCGTCCCTGAGTTTGTTGCCAGGATTCAGAACCCTGGAGTACCGGACCCACAGTTCGACTCTTTCAGGGTCACGAGTTTCCGTTCTGTAACAAGCGACCCAGACCAGCTGCTATTATGCCCATTGAGGAGTCTGAAGTGTTACTTGAAGAGAACTGCTGCAGTTCATCCTCAGGTGCAAGCATTGTTTGTTAGCACAGGCAGGACGAAGAGGAGGGTCACCAAGAATACCATCTCGGCTTGGATTCGAAGAGTTATCCATCACGCCTTGAATCCGGACCCTCCTCCGTCACGTCGCCCTAGGGCACATGACGTGAGGGGCATCGCTACGTCCCTGGCCTTCAAGAGAAACTTCTCTGTGACGCAGATGCTTCAAGCTGGGGTCTGGAAGCGTCAGACGACCTTCACGGCCCACTACCTGCAGGACGTGACCCACAGGAGCCTCGATACTTTTTCTATCGGCCCTGTGGTGGCTGCACAACAGCTGGTCTAGCCTCAGATTCCTTTATGGACAGGTAGCAGTAGGTTGAGGGCGTTGTTACCCGGTTTTAGTCTGCGTGAATGAAAGAGTATGTCTGGCCCTTACTTCTTTCTTCATCCTCCCCTCTCTTGGGGAAGCAGCACCCTGGTCTCCGCATAGCTAACCTCAACCTCTGCAGGTAAACCATGCTTCCTTGTGCTCCTAGTATTAAGCTTAATACTGTCGCGTCCCCCATACCCTGACGAGGTGGTATTGGGAACGTCCTATCCTGGATTCCTATCTAAAGGTCTCAAGGTCAACTTCATAGGACGAGTCACGCTCTTTCCTCCACACACAACTTATGTAGGCCACACGTTCCTTGCGAAGCAAGGAATTTGTGAGGTGCAGGGGTTCCTTTTCTCAAGTGCTACTCACTGTGAAGCGGAGTCCCTGGGTAAAGCCAAAGTCAGTAAGGCTTGGGACTTTCACCCTTCCTAAGGGGTAAGTCACCCAATGTAAATAGCATGGTTTGTATTTCGGTTACGGAACAAATGACAAATTCGGAGATAATTTGTATTTTTCCTAACCATACAAACCTTAGCTATTTACACATATTTGCCCGCCAGCCCTGTCCCCC